>NW_006210004.1:956416-957307 GCF_000334495.1 Tupaia belangeri chinensis | reverse complement strand
AAAGCAGGCCTCAGAATGTATCAGACTCAAGTGCTGCTGGGAACGAGGAGCCACCAGAGCTGTGGGCTGACCGGCAGGTGTGCCATAAAGCTTCAGGGGGTTCTTTCATTCCCAACTTAGGCCTGATACTATACAAGGGTGAGATATTTGGCAAGGTGTTTTCAGGTGGATCAGCTCCTTGCAGCCTCATCACACCCCTACAAGGCCTTATAAGGCCCTGTAATAGATAAGAAAGTTGCAGTTCAAAGGCTTATGTGGACCCGCAGTTAATAGCTGACTGAGTTAAGATCTGAACACCAGATCAGTTGGGCTTGAAAAGTCTATTCTTTTCTCAGTTCATTTAGCAAGGCCTTGCGAAAAAGACACACAAATCTAGAAGGGGAAACAAAACAAAACAAAACAAAAAAACCTATTTAGTTTTCTGTTGTGTAACCAACTGCCTCCCAAAATTAGTGCCTTATACAAACAATTTTTTTTTAACAATTCAATGGGTTGAGAGTTCAGGAATTCAGTTAGAAAGTCGGGAGGCTAGGGCTGCAAAATTCATGTCCAAGAGGGTTTCTTCACTCAATACCTGGTATAACTTTGTTCGTTGGCCTCTCTTCTCTCCACATGGCATATCACCTACTAACCTCGGGACCCACACTTCTTACTTGGCAGCTGACTTCGAAGTGTAGGAACCAGAAATAGCCAGGGCTAAGGGCTTTCGCCCAGCACTGGCACAGACACTTGCCATATCCCATTGGTCAAAGCAGTCACAGGATCAACTTAGAGTCAAAGAGATGAACACATATGAGGAGTCCTCTAAAACATCATATAAAATGCATATTATAAAAAACTTTTTTTTTTTTTGGAGAGGTTTTTGCTATAGGGTGCGTGTGCTCGCCAGAA
>NW_006210004.1:955728-956339 GCF_000334495.1 Tupaia belangeri chinensis | reverse complement strand
ATCCCTTCTCCTCCATTCGCCTCTGGGGACGCCGGGCGCACATGCACACGCACCCACCATGAGTTTAAGCCACCAGGTCCAGGACTCAAACTGCGGTCGACTGCATGGGAGTCCAGCGCCATAGCCATTACACCAAGTGCTGGTCCCCAAAACCAATTTTTTAAAATAAACTCATACTTTAACTCCTTTTCTCTGTAAACTTTTTTAAGTTCCCTCGTAGAATACACCTCTTGAGTGGGGCCTGGGGGAAAACATTTGGAGGAGGGATACGAAGATAGCATTGTTGAGACAGGGATGTACTGTTATCATATTTTGATCAACTCGACCAGGGAGAAATGTTCACATATCGAAATGATCACCTTGTAAAATAATGATGTGATTGAATGTATTTAAAAATGTAAATAAAAATAAATAAAAAAGAATACACCTCTTGAGATGCTCAAGGAATGAATGTTAATTAATTAATTAACTAACTTAAAAAATGTTTCAGAAAAAAAAAAGTTCAAAAAAAATAGCTATTTGGGAACCAGCAGTTAGCGGAATGGCTATGTCGCTGAACTCCCATGTAGTCGACCGCGGTTCGCGTCCCGGACCCAGTGGCTTAAAACTCA
>NW_006210004.1:951543-955604 GCF_000334495.1 Tupaia belangeri chinensis | reverse complement strand
GTCTGTCAAGCGGAAAAACCCCTGAAAAAAAAAAAAAAGCTATTTAATGACTGTAGTAAGCTATATAGCCCCCAAGTAGGTATGCTTTATAGTATGTTCATTCTACTCACTGAAGTTTATGCCTACAGTTAGACATGTGTTCATGGATATGTATATATCAGCTACACTTGCTACTGAATGTATTTAGATTAATTAAGATCTTCAGTGCATCAGTAAAATGTGGAAAAAAGGGGGGGACACAGAAAGCAAGTGCAGATAACAGAGACAATGTATCTAAGGGTGGGAAATGGCAGAGGTGAGAGATAGGGGATCAATGGGGGGAGGGAGAAACAATATATAAGAAACAATAAATGGAAAATTATTTGTTGACAATAACACATATGGTAATATCCTTGATTGAGTCAATATACAATGTATTCTGGATGGAAAATCTCATTGTGTATACTGTGATGATGCACAGTGAATGAATGTAAATAAAATAAAATTAAATAAATAAATAAATAAAAACTTCAGAACATCCCACCATCCCTCCTCTCCCCCGACCCCAGGCTTTGGTTTTCCAACAGCACGGTCTCAGAGAGAATCAAAATCCATTGGGTTTTCTTAATGATAAGAAAGAATTCCCATACAGGAATAAGAGATCAACTTGAGATCTTATGTTCAGAGGAAGCCGCTCCCTCTGAAGAATGAATGAAGATGAAAATCCACAATACCCTGGTTACACACACCTATGCAGTTACTCTCATATATCAATGTTCCCATGCTCACCTTCCATAGTTCAAGACTGAACACATTCATGAAACGTGGGACAATGAAGAAAGATAACCATGTGGACTGGACTAAGCATTCTTCAAATTATGTCATAATTTTATTTTATGAACATTTTTTAAGAGAGATTTCGTGTACTTGCTGGACGGACAGAGAGAGAGAGGGACAGACAGAGCAAGAGAGACAGACAGAAGGCAAGAAATCATCCCCCAGGGGAATGGCCACATTCCAATCCCTTCTTTGCCATTCTCCTCTCAAGATCTTGGACACACTTGCAAACACACCCAGCATGAGTTCTAAGCAGCCAGGTCCAGGATTTGAAATGTGGTCCATCACATGGGAGTTCAGCAATATAACCATTATACCATCTGCTGGTCCCATGAACTTCTTTCTTAATTTCTCTCCCCCTCCAGATTATAACTTGCACAAAGGCAAAGGCAATTTATTGTTCTTTCTTGCTCATCTTTGTATTCTCAATGCCCAGCTGGAGGATGAGAAATAACAAGCACTATATGAATGTTTATTGAACAAATGAATGGATGCAACTTCTCAGCTTCTACTATACCTATGCTGGATAGATATGGACTATATTTGTCTCATTTATGTCTAGCTCAGCTGGTGCATAATAGATTCTCAATAAATATTTGAAGAACGAAAAGGAAGAAAGGGGAGGGTGAGAGGAGGGAGAGAAAGAGAGAGAAGAGGGACAGAGGAACTGGAACTAAGAAGCAAATGATGCCCTCCAACCCCACCTAGACAGCAACAAAGTTTACTTGAAGTCACCTACTACCACTATTGAATCTCCTAAGTTTTGAGAAGCCCAGTAGCCATCATCACTCTGAGCAAGTTGCCAATTTGTTACCCTTGATGAAAACACGATCACAGAACTGAGAACTATCATTACTGGAGAATTAAGTCTTTGAAAATTTTGCAGCAAGGACAAGTATAACCAATGAAACAATTAGAACCAGACGTTTCAACTGAAATGTGGTTTTAAGAAAAAGCCACAAAGCTATTTGTGTACTATTTAGACTTTAATAACTACATCTCAGCCTCTCTGTCCCTCCCCAGGGTTTTATCTTACTACTCTCTCTGCCCTCCTCCACTCCCACCTCAATGAGTCCAGTGAAATTTTGATTTTTTTTTCCCCTCACAATTTATCTTGGAGCTGTCTCTCTTTGCCATTTCTATAGAATCTGCAGCCCATCTGTGTCACTCACCTCCCACCTTTGCTAGCTGCCTCCTGGGGGAAAATGAAATGATCCGGCTAAAGCTTCCTGCTCTGCTTAGCACAGGGAAAGGGCACTCTGTGCAATGAAGCCTGATCTAAGTGAGTCACTGTTCCCCAGAGACCCTCCCCCATGCCTCAGAAAGCTAGTGCTGACCCAGCTCTCAGCAGCGAGCTCATTCCCTCCCTACAAAGAGATAATGCCACCAACCCAGCAGCACCCAGTGGGCGTTCGATGTCTGAGTACTGAGTGAAAATCAGGGTGGACAGGCCCAGGTGAGGCAGCCCACAGAGAAACACCAACCAGAACTTGGAGAGCATCAAGTAGGCTTAATTCTAGATACTGAACCTGTCTTAGTAATGACATTTGACACCTACTTAGGTCATTCAAGTTTCAGGAGATGGGGAAGGGGAGCCTGGTCAGAGATGCTGTGTCTCCACTAGCTTAGGCCAGAACCGTCAGAATTCCTGTCAGCAATGCCCAGGTTAGTGTCTCCCCAGAAAGCCAAGAAGTCATCCCTGGGTGAGGGAGGTACTCCATGGACTCACACTCAAGCTGGAACCCCAAATGCCAGGAAGGCAATGGCAGAATGAACTATGGCCTAGTCTTTAATCCATAGTTATTAAGACCTATCAGGTGACTGGGCATAGAGAAGGCCCTGAACATGCAACAAAGAACAAACAGGCCCATATCACACCTTCATAGTCTAGAGTAGAGGGTACAAAAATAAACACACACATTCTGTACAGGGGTCCCAGTAGACCTACGAAGACTGCCTATCTTGACATTAGGGGTTCAGAAAGCCTTCCTGGAATGAGAAGCATGGCTGAGAACTTGACAAATGCCCCTCATGTTACAAGACTTTAGGAAGTAAAGAGTAAGCTTCCAACTCTGCACCATGGAGTTGGTGCGCAAGCACATGTTCAGCTCTCCTCACAAGAGGCAGTGGGCCAATGCAGGGTGGAGAACAGAGAGCTGACTCCCAGATCTGCCACTCACCAGCTGTGAGTTCCTGGACAAGTCACTTCAGCTCCCTGGGTCTCCTTACCTCATTTGTCCAACCTAGGGCATCACACAGCATGAGCCTCCTGCCACAGAAATCAGGCATCTGGGAATACTACCCACTACCCAAATGAGGCTGGCTTTTCACAGCAGAGTCTCCCTGGCTCCAGATCACAGGTTGAGGCTGCTCTAGAGAGGAAGTGGGTCATTCTCACCTTTCTTTGCAAACCCCACACATTCCATCAGCAAAGCAAAGAAGGAAATGGACAGTTATGCAGCCTCTACCATATCCCCGCACTTTGGTGCCTCTAATCTTGACCACAATGCCATACAGTAGTTATAACTGCCACCACTTTAAATATAAGGAAACTGAGGCTAGAGATACTAACAGACATATCTCGCAGAGCCTGAACTGAAATTAGCACTTTGACACTCCAACGCAATCCACCTCATCCACCCTCAGCAATTACGAGGCACAGGACTAAACCCTAAAACAGGGCCTCCGTTTTGGCTCCAGACAGAAACAGAACCAGTAGCTACCGGGTGGTAGTGGCTCAGGGTCACCTCACTGCAGAGAACACACTCAGGCCTCCTTGGGCAATGGACTGTGTATGTCACAGCCCCCGCAGGACTCCCTCTTACCCCACTTTCAGACTCCAGCACTGAGGATGAAAACTTGTTTTCTCCCAGATCACTGTGGTGTCTTGCTCTCCTCCGCGTCCACCTACTCCCTCACAATCAGCTTGGATGAACCTGGCAGGGGGTGAGGGGTGAGGGTTGTGTTGACGGATCCTCCAATTTCCTTTCTAATGAAACATCTGAACCTCTCTGGGATTGCTCTATCAGGACACTGGATTCTTTTTTAATATCTTGATCTCAAAGAAAGAAGAATAACATTCATTTCAAAACAAAAAGACCAAACTTTTTTTTTTTTATAGACCACAGATTAGTTTATTTTTAACACCCATCATGCCATGAATTCATAGGGAATAGGTTCCAGTAGCTCAGGCTCCTTTCCATTGGTTCTCACAAAGTGTGCTTCTCTGGGTGGAGCAGGCTGGC
>NW_006210004.1:944707-951337 GCF_000334495.1 Tupaia belangeri chinensis | reverse complement strand
TTGTGGGGCATTCCTTTTTGAACAGTACCCATTCCCTTAATGTCTACAATATCACCTTTCTTGTAGATTCGCATATATGTTCCAAAGGAACCACTCCATGTTTTCTAAAAGGCCTGGAGAACATATATCGGGTGCCTCTCCACTTTGTGTTCGTCATTTTGGTTAATTACTGGAACATGGCGGTTCTGGCCAAAAGGGCAAGACCAAACTTTTTTCATTCCATCGTTCAGATCTGTGAAGAGCACCCACTCCCCCGACCTTAAAAAAAAAAAAAAAAAAAAAAAGTGTAGGAAAATGTAAAACTTTTGGGCACTGCCATAGTTTCAGAAAGTTTCCTGCCAGACTGGCTTGTCAAAACTGGTTAACAGAGAGGAAGTCAAGGTTTCCTGTGCCCCTTCCCCAGCTGGACTGACAGCCCCCAGGCAGCAGGCCCCAGCTCAGACCCTTCCAGCTACTCTAGCACACAGTCAGAATTCCATGCACATGTGTAGACCAAACCAAACATCCTTCTTACAGAAGGTTAAACAAAATAATTGTAAGAGGATACAAGAAACAGAAGTTTTCCCTAAGGCAGATTCCAAAGGGGATGGCAAAATATCTCCAAAATTTATAAAGACGATGTTCCCCTCACAAAATAAATTGATAAGACTCTCTAATCCATATAGAAGGGCTAAATGTTGACTTCTGGAAGAGAACATTTGAGGGTTCCTCTGGGAAGATGTATTGAGATGTGCCATGCACAGTTTGGGATCACAATGGATTGCTATCTGACTCCTCAAATAATCCCCAAACCAAAGAATAAGCTGCTAACAGCTAACAGCCAGAGGGGATGAGGCTGGATAGGGTGACCTGCTCTCCCAAAGATGTCAAGATAGAAAAGCCTTCAGCGTCTTCTGGGGCTTCAAACCCACAAAAAAAAAAAGACCCTCGCGCGTGTTGGGGTCTAAAAACCCCAAAAAAAAAAAAAAAAAAAAAAAAAAAAGAGTAAAGAGATATAGGCTCATTTGATCCCTTCCAAGAGAGACACTTGAAAAGAGTAAGCAGACTTCAGCAGAAAGAAACTGGGGGTTGTAGGATATCTGGGGGCTGAGGAAGAAGAACACTAAGATCTGGGTTGAGTGTCTGTCATTTGTATCCAGGAAATGCAAATGAGAGGTCCTCAGAGGGGAGGAGAGGGACTGAAAGACACTTTCAGCACATCACCATATTCCTTGGATCCCTTCTACCATTTTGTCTACTCTTTACAGATTCTGTGTGCTTTTACTCTAACAGTCTGCACTTGCAACTCTTTTTGGAGGCCTGTCTGGGGCTGGCACTGCTTTGTCTGCAGGAATTAACTTCTGCAAGTTTCTGGGAGTGTATGTCCCTGCACACCCCACTGTCCTGAAGGCACTCAGATCTGATATGATGGGTGGAGGCCTCTGAAAGCCTGGCTTCCTCACCTTAGGTCCAGACAAACTCTGAGATGTAATTACACTTCAGAGTGCCCCCTCTGTAATCATCTGAAGTGACTGTCCTTGGGATTCTGTCTGAAACCACACCACGGCTTGGGTTCCTCTCCTTCCCCATCCAGCTTTGCCTATCTTATACTCAATCTAAGACAAGGAGTTTCTGCAGAATCCCAGAAGAGTCAGCAAGACCACCTGCCAATTCACACCAATACCTGTCAAGTTAAAATGTTAAAATGTTCCTTTACAGGGGCCCATAGGTGGTGTGGTAGTCAAGGCACTGGACTCCTATATGGCCGACCATGGTTTGAATCCTGGACCCAGTGGCTTGAGAATACCAGATGTGTGTGTGTGTGTGTGTGTGTGTGTGTGTGTGTGTGTGTGTGTGTGTGTACCCAAAAATCCCAAGAGGAGACTGAAGGAGAAGGATTGTGGTGTGGCCATCCCTGCTGGAGGGTGGTTTCTCACTTTCCCTCTCTCTGTCTTCAGTGCACACACCCTTTGGCAAAAACCTACAAAAGAAAAAGTTCCTTACCACTTCCTTAAACCCTACACTTAGAGAGACTGTGATAGGCATGTTGTGGATATGAAGGGTAGACAATGAAGTCACAAGAACTGAGAATAAGCAACCTGCATTTCTTTTCTTCACTGTAGGATTCCTTCTCTTCAGCAGCCCTTAGTTGGCAGAATGGAAAATATAAAATGGGACACAACACATCACACCAAGTTGGGAGTATTGACTTCTACACAAAAAACAGACATTGACTTTGGCCATTAACCAGAGAACCTTGTAACTACCTAGAAATATCAGAGAAGTCAAGAGTCTACCTGAATTGTCAACCGAGGATAGATGAAAAATTAGTCCCACCAAAGATACTTAACAAAACTGTGAGAGATGGAAAAATTTTAATTTATTATTAGATCTCCAAGGCAAACTGATTGAATACAGGAGTTTTCTAAGAAAGGTTCTCATGGACAAGAGGCTCAACTTTGGAAGCAGAAGCCCTATTTTAGTACATGGCACGCTTGTGTCTACACTGATTACATTATCAGACTCCGCCCCCCACCCCCCACCCAAAGGGGAAAACATACTGGCTTACTTCGGAGTGTTCCATATCCCAGCTGAAGGTATGCTACAGTTGAGGTTCAAGTTACCATTCCACATTTCTCCCCCATATTTCTATGCCCTCCTCTAGCCACAACACACTATATTCCAACATCCCTTTTGCTCCCCTTCTCCAAACTTTTGCTCTAGCTGTTCTCCCATCTCACTCTCCTGAAGTTGCACTCAGCCTAGCAGAGTTCTTGACCAACTCCTAAATGCCTCCTTGAAGGTTCTGGTCAGCACAGAGTCACTTCTGGAGATGAGGAAATCCAAAGCTGGCAGAGTAAGGAGCATCTGGAGCAAGGGCAGGCCAGGTAGCTGGCAATCTCATGTCTTCTCCAAACTTCTGTTCTACTGATCTTTGCTCTTGCCTCTTGTTTTCAAACTTCACTGAGCAACAGAACAACCTAGGAAACTGATTAAAGATGCAAATATCCTAACCAAGAGATTTAGAAAGGCTAGAACTAAAGCATGTTGTGGGAGGATAACGCATTAATAGTCCCAAGCCCCAGTTCTTTCTACCCTCCTGTATCCTACCATTCCACATAGCCTCTGACCCCACCCCCTCCCAAACCTAGGCTCAGCCATGTGGCTTCCTTTGGCTAATTGGATAGGCAAAAGTAAGCATGTACCATTCTGAACCTTGGCCTTGTAGATGTTCCTTTCATTTTGGGCACCTCTGCAATGTCCTAAGAATGACATACCCAGGGACCAGCAGTTAGCATAATGGCTATGTCGCTGGACTCCCACGTAGTCAACCGCGGTTTGAGTCGCGGACCCGGAGGCTTAAACTCACACCAGGCACGCGCGCGCGCACGCGTGTGTGTGTGTGTGTGTGTCCAAGATCCCCAGAGGAGAATGGAGGAGAAGGGATTGTGGCATGGCCATACCCCCTGGGGGGTGATTTCTCGCTTTCTGTCTCTCTGTCTGTCTCTGTCTGGTGAGCGCACATGCCCTATAGCAAAAATCTCTCAAAAAAAAAAAGAATGACATACCCAGGGTAGCCAACTAGAGGACAGAGCAATGGAACAGAGCTCGGTCTCTCCAGCCAGCCCTTCCAAACACAGTCATCTGTCAACAGCTAGCTGACCTCAGGCTTGAACACACACACAGATGAAACCAGAGAAACCACTCAGCTGAGCAAGGTCTCAATCGCCCACCTGCAGCCTCTCGGACTACATAACTGCTTTTTGCTCTAAGCCATCGAGTTTTGTTGTCACATGGCATTATCATGGCAATGGACAGCTAATATACAGAAATCTGTGACTGTGTCATTTACACTATGATTTACTGTGTGATTTGTTGAGACCACCACAGCCTTGCCCTCACCAAGGTTGTCACATTGCACCTGTGCTGGGAGAGGGGCTGGTCTCTACCTTTCGCACATGGACAGGATCCCCTGAAGGATAAAGATCCACCTGGGATATTTATTTGTGTTTTCTCATAGCCTTTGCCCAGTAAGCACTGAAGCGCAGCTTGTTAACTTGTGGAGAGTGTTCATCTTTCTCAGGCTGCAGTGAGTATGGAGCGACAACAAAGGTGCTTACTTTTACCTGCCCCTGAGTAGTTAGCAACTCTGAACAGTGGACTAGGGAAAAAGGAGGAGGGGGTCACAGACAGAAAGAAGTGAAAATGGAAATTTAAAAGGGAATTTTTTTTTCTTTTTATTGGCAGCATAATTAGCCAGAGGAGCCCCAACTGACGCTGTTATGACTACTCTGATATGAAACTTAAATAGACTGGGGAAGAATCAGATGGAAAACAATAACACTTAGCATTTATATGACTTTTTACACGCAGCACTTTTTGTTCCTTTCTACTCGTAAAGATTAACTAATTAATTGCCATAGCGCCCCAGACTCGAGTGTAGGTTTTCCTGTCTATATCTTACAAGGAATAAAAATAAGGCGTTTTAAATAAGTTAGATGTTCTAAGCTCCAGGTATTCTTCTGTGGTCTTTTGCATCCTGCCACAACCCTCAGGGCTCACGTGCTTTTATGTCTTTGAATTCAGAGTTCTAGAGACTCCTATTAATAGACTTAAAATATTAATATATTTAAGGTGAAAAGGGCATTTGGGAAGCGCTGATCTAAAGCTCTCATTTTATATATGCTGAAAAGCAGCTTATTTCAGCCAAGGACTGTCTAAAGTCACACAATAATTCAGGAAAGCAGCAAGATCAGATCTGTTTTGTTCATTCTAGGTCTGCCCGCCCATGCCCACACTCCCAGAGATACAGTCATTAATGTTAGACCCGCAAATGACTGGCCCTCAAATTATGTTCACAAATGATCTTTTGAGTACTAGTCATTCTCTCATTGACCCTTTATTGAGTATGTGCCATAGATTCCTGGAGCACTTGGGATTTAGGAATGAATAATAAGGCTTATATCATAGATGTGATAAAAACCAGATGTGATAGAGTTAGACTTGTCATGATAAGAACACAGAGAAGTCACAAGAGACCATGGCCTGGGGCACTTGGCGTTTCTCACTTGGCATTGTTCTGACCACATGATAAGTATTCAATAAACATACAAGTGACTAGTCAACACTGGTATATTCTGGAACTAGCTCAGCAGCAGCCTAAATTAATCTGAGATAAAGCAAGGTTCTAAGAACTAGAAATTAAATGCAAGGAAAGATCTAGTAACACAAACTTTTAGTTTTTTTCCTGCTTTTTTTCCATTCATTAAACAAATATATGTTGTATATCAACCATGACTTAGGGACTGTACTAGGTAGAGATTACAGTCACTTTTTAATCTGTTTTATTTACTAAAAGCAAATAGAGCATTAAAGAGTATTAAGAACACTAATTTCCAAGATATACAATGGGATTGTTAGAGACTTGATCCAGCTCCTTCATGCCTGGTGCTCAGTATATTGATAACAATGAACACAGAAAGACTAGAACTAGGAGACCAGCTCCTTGGTCTGAATATCACAAACTATTTCCCTCATGAATTTTTAAGAGATATTTTTGTTATAGGGCATGTGTGCTCGCTGGAGAGACAGGGAGACACAGAAAGAGAAAAAATCACCCCACCCCCAGGGAATGGCCAGCCACAATCCCTTCTCCTCCATTCTTGTCAGGATTTTGGGCATGTACATGTACGCGCCCAGTCTGAGTTTCAAGCTTCCAGATCAGAGACTTGAACTGCAGTTGACCATGTGGAAGTTCAGTGATGTAACCACTATGCCATCTGCTGGTCCCTCCCTCATGACTGACGTCACCACAATGTTTGTATTAGGTCATCAGAAAAGTCACACATTATTTTTCTGTTTATCTATGCAAAAATGTGTCATGGCTTTTCCAACCACCCAATAATTTCATCATCATCATGACATCAACATTATCATATCATCAACAACAACTACCACAAAACTCCAGTCGTGTAACGATATAGGAAAGTCTTCTCTAGTTCTCAGTAACATTGGGAATTGACAGAGAAGAGAGAGATAAGAACTGCTGAAAATGGAGTGAAATAAGGGCAGAGTAAGAAAGTGAAGAGCATTCTAGGTAACAAAGGAACAAGGTATTTTGGAGGCCAGTTGGTAGCAGGTGGTTGGGGTGATTGGAGCCCACACGACCAACTGTGTGGTTCGAGTTTTGGACCCAGCAACTTGGGAGACATGCAGGACATGTGTGCATATGTGCCCAAAATCTCAAAAGGGGGAGAAATAGAAGAGAGGAGGTTATGACCTGACCGTCCTCCCTGGGGGGGTGCTTTCTCACTTTCTCTCTCTCACCCCCAAACATACACATACACACACACACACACACACACACACACACACGTGCACATGCCTCTGGCAAAATTGAAAGGAAGAAAACAAACAATAAAAAAGCAAGGTATTTTCTAAACCTAATATCCATCAGTGCTCAGGATATGTTTATTTGTGTAGTTGATCACTGACCAACCAAATGTTGTAAATCTGATCAAATATCTCTAACTTCTGGAAACCCTAGAGTCAAATAGAAACAGAAGTTTTTTTGTTTGTTTGTTTGTTTGTTTTTTGCTATAGGGTGCATGCGCTCACCAGAGAGACAAAGAGATAGAAAGCGAGAAATCA
>NW_006210004.1:940248-944236 GCF_000334495.1 Tupaia belangeri chinensis | reverse complement strand
TGGGCAGCATAATTAGCCAGAGGAGCCCCAACTGACGCTGTTATGACTACTCTGATATGAAACTTAAATAGACTGGGGAAGAATCAGATGGAAAACAATAACACTTAGCATTTATATGACTTTTTACACGCAGCACTTTTTGTTCCTTTCTACTCGTAAAGATTAACTAATTAATTGCCATAGCGCCCCAGACTCGAGTGTAGGTTTTCCTGTCTATATCTTACAAGGAATAAAAATAAGGCGTTTTAAATAAGTTAGATGTTCTAAGCTCCAGGTATTCTTCTGTGGTCTTTTGCATCCTGCCACAACCCTCAGGGCTCACGTGCTTTTATGTCTTTGAATTCAGAGTTCTAGAGACTCCTATTAATAGACTTAAAATATTAATATATTTAAGGTGAAAAGGGCATTTGGGAAGCGCTGATCTAAAGCTCTCATTTTATATATGCTGAAAAGCAGCTTATTTCAGCCAAGGACTGTCTAAAGTCACACAATAATTCAGGAAAGCAGCAAGATCAGATCTGTTTTGTTCATTCTAGGTCTGCCCGCCCATGCCCACACTCCCAGAGATACAGTCATTAATGTTAGACCCGCAAATGACTGGCCCTCAAATTATGTTCACAAATGATCTTTTGAGTACTAGTCATTCTCTCATTGACCCTTTATTGAGTATGTGCCATAGATTCCTGGAGCACTTGGGATTTAGGAATGAATAATAAGGCTTATATCATAGATGTGATAAAAACCAGATGTGATAGAGTTAGACTTGTCATGATAAGAACACAGAGAAGTCACAAGAGACCATGGCCTGGGGCACTTGGCGTTTCTCACTTGGCATTGTTCTGACCACATGATAAGTATTCAATAAACATACAAGTGACTAGTCAACACTGGTATATTCTGGAACTAGCTCAGCAGCAGCCTAAATTAATCTGAGATAAAGCAAGGTTCTAAGAACTAGAAATTAAATGCAAGGAAAGATCTAGTAACACAAACTTTTAGTTTTTTTCCTGCTTTTTTCCATTCATTAAACAAATATATGTTGTATATCAACCATGACTTAGGGACTGTACTAGGTAGAGATTACAGTCACTTTTTAATCTGTTTTATTTACTAAAAGCAAATAGAGCATTAAAGAGTATTAAGAACACTAATTTCCAAGATATACAATGGGATTGTTAGAGACTTGATCCAGCTCCTTCATGCCTGGTGCTCAGTATATTGATAACAATGAACACAGAAAGACTAGAACTAGGAGACCAGCTCCTTGGTCTGAATATCACAAACTATTTCCCTCATGAATTTTTAAGAGATATTTTTGTTATAGGGCATGTGTGCTCGCTGGAGAGACAGGGAGACACAGAAAGAGAAAAAATCACCCCACCCCCAGGGAATGGCCAGCCACAATCCCTTCTCCTCCATTCTTGTCAGGATTTTGGGCATGTACATGTACGCGCCCAGTCTGAGTTTCAAGCTTCCAGATCAGAGACTTGAACTGCAGTTGACCATGTGGAAGTTCAGTGATGTAACCACTATGCCATCTGCTGGTCCCTCCCTCATGACTGACGTCACCACAATGTTTGTATTAGGTCATCAGAAAAGTCACACATTATTTTTCTGTTTATCTATGCAAAAATGTGTCATGGCTTTTCCAACCACCCAATAATTTCATCATCATCATGACATCAACATTATCATATCATCAACAACAACTACCACAAAACTCCAGTCGTGTAACGATATAGGAAAGTCTTCTCTAGTTCTCAGTAACATTGGGAATTGACAGAGAAGAGAGAGATAAGAACTGCTGAAAATGGAGTGAAATAAGGGCAGAGTAAGAAAGTGAAGAGCATTCTAGGTAACAAAGGAACAAGGTATTTTGGAGGCCAGTTGGTAGCAGGTGGTTGGGGTGATTGGAGCCCACACGACCAACTGTGTGGTTCGAGTTTTGGACCCAGCAACTTGGGAGACATGCAGGACATGTGTGCATATGTGCCCAAAATCTCAAAAGGGGGAGAAATAGAAGAGAGGAGGTTATGACCTGACCGTCCTCCCTGGGGGGGTGCTTTCTCACTTTCTCTCTCTCACCCCCAAACATACACATACACACACACACACACACACACACACACACAAGTGCACATGCCTCTGGCAAAATTGAAAGGAAGAAAACAAACAATAAAAAAGCAAGGTATTTTCTAAACCTAATATCCATCAGTGCTCAGGATATGTTTATTTGTGTAGTTGATCACTGACCAACCAAATGTTGTAAATCTGATCAAATATCTCTAACTTCTGGAAACCCTAGAGTCAAATAGAAACAGAAGTTTTTTTGTTTGTTTGTTTGTTTGTTTTTTGCTATAGGGTGCATGCGCTCACCAGAGAGACAAAGAGATAGAAAGCGAGAAATCACCCCCCAGAGGGGATGGCCACGCCACAATCCCTTCTTCTCCATTCTTCTCTCCGGATCTTGGGCATGCACACACATGCACCTGGTGTGAGTTTAAGCCACCGGGTCTGCAACTCGAACCACACTACGTGAAAGTCCAGCGACATAGCCATTATGCTAATTGCTGGTTCCAACAGAAGTATTCTTGAAAGAAAAAAAGAGCCACCCTTTCCCAAGTTATCTGACTTTTGATGACCACCTTACTTCTCTATTTAAGCTAAGGTATTATCAGTTGTATCTGGCAGGAAAAGAATTTCTACCAGGCACAATTGCCTATGTGGGGTAATTTACAGAGAACTAGGAAAACTTTTTTGCCCAAGTAAAATCTCATACATCAGTGCTTTTGACTCCTGAAATCCTACTACTGAGGTTTTCATTTGTTGTCATCATCACTCCCAGTAATTACAATTGAGACCTGTCATACCCGAAGCCTTACTAGGCCTTTGCGCCTTCGTATGGATAATCATCCAAAAGCCTTTTATGATGAGGTCTCTGCTAAGCTCTTCAACTACACTCCTCACTTCAAGCCAAGTCCATACACCCTGACTTCGTTCTCCATTATATCAAATTGCCTGGACAGGCCCAAACCCAAAGGGTTGTTTAGCCCACCAAGCTTTTGTGCAGGCTGGTCTCTGCCCAGAAAGCCTTAAGCCTACTGTTTGCCCGTCAAACTCACCAGACTCTCATGACTCTACCCCAGCCCCAAGACAGCAAAGAGCATCTTCCTTCCTGACATCATAGTGTCACATGCCCTCATCTACTGTCAACAAGTTTGTCTCTTCTACTAAATGGTGTCTCTGACTCTCCAACAATTAGTCAAATGTACAGAGATATGCTTAACACATTTGAATTTTATTTTAGAATAGAACTCTATTGTAAAAACAATCTTTAAGACACTAGGATTGAGTGTAGACAGAAGACATCTATAACCATTGACAAAGAATAAAATAACCCATAGTAGGAGAGTCCAAAAGTTCCTAGAGGACTCATTTTCAATCTCCCAATCTACTCTGTAGATCAACTAACACACAACCCCTCAGATTCCAAAGAACTCCACTTGGCTTTTTGATGGGATACTCATTTACCACCCTGGACCTGCAGAGACTGAAGAATTAGCCATGAAAAGTTTAGACAGCTCCCTGAGTTGCTTTTCTCATAAAGAGAAATGCTCACCTGAGAACATGGTGACTCGGCCACCCAATGCTCACTCCAGGAAGTGATCACAGCATGTCTCCAGGAGGTTAAGTATCCTGGCTCTTGCCAGCTTCTCCATAACTCAGAAGCTCAGTACACTACCAGGCCATAGGTGTCCAGGGATTCCAAACAGTGTCAGTAAACATGGAAACCTTCCTTAATGTCACCCATTCAGCAGCTTCCTGAGTCTGTCACTTCTTTCCTTTCTCTCTATTGACTTCTTTTTCATCCCCCAGCTCCCTAAGTGATCCTTTCAGCAATGAATACATGTAAATGGCATTTAAAGGAAATTAAACAGTCAGGCTCTCCTAGTACCTGTTCATTTCAGACAAAGTTCTGATTTCCTGC
>NW_006210004.1:925164-939995 GCF_000334495.1 Tupaia belangeri chinensis | reverse complement strand
CTTGGCTTTAAGATCTCCTAGGTTTTCTTCTCTCTTCAAGAGGAGCACAGCAAAATTGTCTTCCACTGCATCATTTGAAGGGTAGGAAGAAGAAATTTACATATAACTTGTTTTAAGTAAACTTTTTAAAAAGCATACATAACCAAAAAACAAGGCTGAAGACTTTTAATTTCAGTTGATTGTTGCCAGGCTTTCACATATGGCTCAACAAAGTCTCCCAGGGTTGAGATTCAGTCAATGACCTTTATTTGAGTTTGTGAGTGAGAAGGCAATAGTGAGGGCATAGAGAATAAGATCACTGAGGTAAGGAACCAATGACACAAGGGGATATTTCATTTGTCTCTTGTGCACCAAAGATGGGGCCAGCCTCTGATGTTGGGAAAGACAGTGAGGTAGACAAGGCCAGGTTCTTCCCTCACAAAGCTCTACCTTGTGGAGAAAGATGGATCAGTAAAGAGTCAATGATAGCGGACTGACAATGAGGTGGCCAAAAGACGAAAGGGCTAGTTAAAGGATGAGGGTGGCCAGCTCAGGCTGGATGACCCAGAAAAGCCTTTACACACGGAAAACTAGAATTGGTTTTGAATGGCATCCCCTCCAGAAACAGAAGCAATCATGAATGTGTTGGTGTTCCCTGACCCTTTCTCGTTTCCCCCATAATACCCATGCCCTTGCTGCTGTGAATATTGGCTGCTAGCAGCTCATAACTATCCCTTCTTCAGATAATTGCATTGCTCCAGAGGACCTGCCTTGTCTAGGAGGTTACATCCCTTACCTACCCAATCAGGGATAATCTGCAGTCAGTGACTGATAGGTACACAATACTATCCCCTTGCCCTACGATGAGATCAACTCTGTGATGCAATTCAGAGATCACCAAGGGATCAGGTGGAAGCAGACTTCAGCTAAGACCCCGTTCATGTTTCATTTCTTCCAATGCCTCATCCTGCTACCCTTGCTCCTGTTCTCCTTCCAAAATCTCCTTCTCACTCACACTCTAACTTAAATAGGTGGATGAGTATCCTTGTCTTTAAGAAATCACTCTTAAAATAAGGGTTTTTATGACCAGAATCCATGAGGGAAACTTGCTCCTAGGCTTGAGCCTACTGGTTGCAAAGTACTCTCTACTTTCCTAGTAAAGAGTGGATTAAGCATAGCCCCACAACATATGAATCCCGTAGTCTCCCAACCTGTCCCCACGGCAACCACACCTAGAGGCCCTCTGGAACTTAAGAAGTCTCTTCTCTTGCAGTAAGCTTCAAAGTTCCCCACTGCCAATGGAATCGAGTCCAAACTGTTCATCCTGGCACTCAAGCCCATGATTTGCCCCACCCCCATGTTTCCAGCTCTCCTATTCCACACACACTTCCTTGAATACCCTAGTTAAACAGAGCTCTTCAACAGATGCAGCCTGAATTCTCACCAACCTACACCTTTTTCTCCCCTTCCTCACCACCTTTCTGGAATAGCCCACCTACCTCACAAGACTTCCTGAAGCCACAAAATAACATGAGTCTTTCTCTACCCATGTCCACATGGCACATGTGCTCCCTGTAAGAGCACAGCTTGCATGGTGTCCCAACTTTCTCCATGAGGCCCTGTTTTTCTCCTGAGTTGTGGACTGTCTCCATGTCCCTGCAGTGGGCAATTATATGCATTTGTGCATAGAGCTCTGGTTAACCACATTTCATAATTTTCTCAGACAACAACAAGCCAAGGAAAGGTTCTAATATTTTTTGATCATTTACTACATACCAGATACATTATCCCTTAACATTTTGTGTGTGCCATATGACCTATATACAATGGCCACAAGTGGTATATGCACTGCTCGATGGATGTTTACATATCTACAGCAATGCAGCCAAGACTCAGATCAAGAAAAAGAGTATTTCAACATCTTGCCAATTTCCTTATGCCCTTTTCCAGTCACTATGCTTTCCTTAGAATCACTATTGCTCTGACATCTGTCACCAAAGACTGGCTTTTGCCAACAACAGAATTATGTATCACTCTGGGGCTAGCACTTTTCGTTCATCGTAATATCTGTGAAATTCATCCATGCACATATCAGTAGCTTATTGTTGAACAGTATTCCATTGTCTAATTCCACCATAATATATTTATTCAGTCTCCTTTGATGAACATCTGAACTGTTCATAGGTTTTTGGTATTAAGAACAGGGCTATGGATATTCTTCTATGTTTTTAGGTGAACATAAACTGCCATTTCTCTTGGATGTATGTTCAGTAACTTAAACAATGGGTTGTGGTGTGTTCATAGTTTTTTCAGTATTAGTAAAGCCTATCAAGCAATTTTCCAAAGCCTTTGTTCCAATTGACACTTCCAGCCAAAACACAAAATTACTGTAATTACTTCGCTTTCTCCTCAACACTTGATATTGTTAACTTTAAAAATGTTATCTATGCTGGTGAGATCTCACTGTGGTTTTAATGTACACTTTTTCCCCCAGGATGAATGAACTTAACCACTTGTTCATAAGTTTATTGGACACTGAAGGTCTTCCTTTGCCAAGGTATGTCAGACACTTCACATACAAAGGTATTTCATTTAACTTGATTCTAACCCTGAAAGGTGGTGATTGTTATCCCAATTTTATGGATGCTGAAGCTTCAGAAAGCAAAGTCACCTGCCTTAAGTCATGCAGCCAGTAGATAACTTGCACGCTGGCTATATGGCTCAAAAAATCTGGGTTCTTTATACTTACTGTAAGGCAAATTCTCAGAATAGCATGTCTGATTTAAATTTATATTGTTTAATCCCATATATAAAACCATTTTTGTCCTGCAAATAGTTTTGGGTTTTTGTTTGTTTGTTTGTGTTGGGCAATTGTAAAGGAAAGCAGAATGTTTTATCATGATTTTTGCTTCGATGACTATAGGAAAAATTTAAAAAAGCCTAAAAAAAAAAAAAAAAAGGATTCAGGCTCTAGGGAACAGCAGATGGCATAATGGTTACGTCGCTGGACTCCCATGTAATTGACCATGGGTTAAGTTCAGACTGGTGGCTTAAAATTCAAGCTGGGTGGGAGGGATGGCATGGTGATTCAGGATGCTGGACTCACACATAGCTGACTGTGATCTGAGTCCCAGACCTGGCAGCTTGCTTTCTCTAACTCACTCACTCAGGTCAAATTAAAAATAAAGAAAAGAAGAAAGAAAAGAAGAAACAAAGGAAAGGAAAGGAAAGGAAAGGAAAGGAAAGGAAAGGAAAGGAAAGGAAAGGAAAGGAAAGGAAAGGAAGAAAGAAAAAATAAAAATAACTCTTTAAGAGAAAAAAGAAAAAAAACTCATGCTGGGCATATGTGCTTGCATGCCCAAAATTTCAAGAGGAGAATGGAGGAGAAGGAATTGTGGAGTGGTCATCCCCACTGGGAGGTGATTTCTCACTTTCTGTCTTTTTTCCCAGTGAGCATACACGCACCCTACAGCAAAAATCTCTCAATAAAAAGAGAAAAAAATAAAAAATACAGACTCTACCCTTAGCTACCTGGATTCAAATACTGCCACCTTGGGCAAATCACAGAATTTCCTTGACCCTCAATTTCCTCGTGTGTGATATGGAGATAGTAATTATACCTACGTCGCATGATCATCGTGAAGATTAAGTGAAACAAAGCAGTGTTCAGCACACAGTAAGAGTTCTGTACAAACCATGCCACACTTCCTTCCACACACCTCCTCCTAGTTTGGCATTTCCAAACATACTTTCCTCTTCTTCCCTATGAAGATTATCAAAATTTTGCTACAAGATGTAGGAAGAGTGTAGCAACTCCTAGTCTGCTTGCTTTTGGTTTCCATCACACCTCTACACAAAGATGCCCCAAGAGCTACATCTGCCAAAATCCTATTGGAGACAAAGCATGCACACTGTACTGTTAAGATGCCAGTAGATGTAGATAACCTGGGTCCAAATACACACTGAATCTGTCATCACAAGAATGCCTAGAGATAAACTCAGCCTCCCAACCACTGACCTCAAAATCCCAAGTGCTCGATTGTTAAATTATTAGTCATCAGAGAAGTGTAAATTAAAACTGCAATGAAATGCCACTTTATACCCACCAGAATGGGCACAACTTAAAAGACAGACAATATCAAGGATTGGGTCCCAGTTTTTCTCCTCTCTAGGGGCCCTTTAGGATACACTTTAGCTGCAGACTTCAAAGAATGGGAACAAGATATTGATTCCCTGTTATTAAAAATCAGAATGAGGAGTCACAAGACATTTGGCTCAGTAACATGGCCAGTAAATCCAAGACGAAAGACTGAATCTTTGAAGGGATCTAACATTATTAAATAATTCTCTAATGAGTTCAGTTAGAAAAGTTCAAAAACAATTATTCTGAAGTTCCAAGAGTCAGTCCAATGGTGTTTGATATTTTCTTACTTTTTCTCTCAGTTACTGAAACTTACTAAACTCTTTTTTAAAGAAACAAATCCCACTCCTTTATAAGGCAGCTATGCCATGATGGAAACCACCTTGTCACCCTGCAGCAATTTAGCAAGTGTGAGACCCTCACTACTGTGTAGTCAAACACAAAATATCTAGAAATAGCTTTACATAATAGTCCAAATGTTTATATAGGCTATGAAACAAAACCAATTTAATTTTAAAAATTAAACTAAACAAAGAGATCAGTAATAGAACATCATATGGGAAACTGACTTAAATGGATATAAATGTCTCGCTTAAGTTATTGTACCTATGTTCAAATTTAAAAGAGTAAAATAGCCAGCCAAGTCATGTGGGATGGGGAAGAACATCCAAAGAAAGCAGCGTGTTCAAGAAACTGAAAGACCAGCACAGCTAGAGTGAGATAAGTAAGCAAAGACGGGGCATATACAACCCAGGCTAACAAGTACGGCAGGAACCCAATCATGCAGAGTCTTGGAGGTTATGGAAAGAGATCCTGATTTTATTACAAAAACAAAAAGCAACTGAAGGATTTCAAGAGAAAACTGAATGACACTATATTTTTTCTTTTTTGAGAGAAGATTTTTTTACTATAGGGCATGTGCACTTGCCTGAGAGACAGAAAGTGAGAAATCACCCCCAACAGGGGATGGCCACACCATAATCCCTTCCCCTTCATTCTCCTCTTGGGATTTTGGGCATGAACACACACACGACCAGTTTATGTTTTATACCACTGGTCCAGGACTTGAATCACGGTCAACTATGTGGGAGTCCAGCAATGTAATCATTATGCCATCTGCTAGTCCCAATGTTGTATTTTTTAAGAGCATTCTGACTGCTGGGTGGAAGAGAACAAGAGTAGACACAGATCAGGAATGGAAGCAGGGCCAGCTGGGAGGCTGTTGTAATAAGGAGGCAAGTGATATTAGTGACAACAGTTAAGATAACATTGGACAAGAAGAGAGGAGTAAACTCCAGTTACTTTTGCAGATTGAATCCATGAAAGTTTTTAATAGATCAGAAATAGGAAGTGAGGGAAATAGGAGAAATTGAAGGCAATGCTTCAGTTTCTGGTCTGAGCAGATGGGTAGGTGGTGGTTCCATGAACAGAGATAGAAACAGCTAAAGGAAGGGAGCAATGCAGGTGCAGGGCAGACAGAAACATCCATCTTAGGCAAGTTCGATTTGACCTACCTAGGAAATATTTTACTGGAGATGTCAGATGAGCATTTGGATATGTGAATCCGGATCTCAGAGAGAATGGGGAATATATGGGCTGGAAATAGAAACCTGGGATAATACTAGGGTAAAAATGACATTTAGCTGTATGAAAGTGGATGACATTAAAGAATACAGAAAGGAGAAGAAAGTCCACAATAAGCCGAGAAGACAGACAGTGGTCTGTGGTCCTGGTTGAGAAGAAAGATAAAGGAAACCTTAAAAAAGACAAAAGAAGAAGAATAGCAGGAAAGGGATTTGTTAGAAACCAGTCTTTTCTGGCTTCTGCCATTCACTCAAAAAGACCCATCAAAGTCATCTAATTGCCTTCATGTAGCCAAATGCCAGGACAACCTTCAGTCTTCAGCAGCAGCAAAGAAGGCTGTATTCCCAGCTTCCTGAAACACTCTCCTCTCTTGACTTCTATCATGTTCTCAACCACAATTAACAACTACCCCAGCCAAACAACAAAATTTATTATTTCACATAACAGGAAACATCTCTAGGGGTAAATGAGACTTTAGGGCTGGTTGATTCATCAGCTTAACAATGTCTTCAGGGACACATGCTCTGTCAGTCTCCTAGCTTTGCTATCTACGGTATCCCTTCTGAAAGCAAGGGATAAAAGAAGGAAGGAAAACAAAAGTTTTTATGTCCAAAAAGAGTTTAAAATCCCTGACTCCCTTCTCAGTTTCACCTAACCAGGTGACTACTATCCACCCTCATGTAACTGGAGATTTATTCTCTAGAGCAACAGTTCTCAAATTTTTAGACTGAGTCCTATATAGTCTTCCAAATTATTAACCCCAAAGAGCTTTTGTTTATGAGGATTACATATACTGATACTTGTTGTGTGAGAATTTAAAACTGAGTCACTTTTAAATATTTATTCATTTTGAAAATAATAAACCCATTCTACATGAACATAAATATTTTTAAAAATACACCTTATTTTCTAGATCAAAAACTCAAGTGAGGAAAATGGTATTGTTTTACATTTTTCAAATCTCTTTCATATTTGGCTTAATAGAAGAGAGCTGGTCTTCTACTATGAACTTCTGTATTTAATATCTTAAGATAATATACACTGTGAGCTTCTGGAAAACGTCACTATACACTCACGATAGAATGAGTGTGAAAAAGGCAGTCTTGGTATTACTATGAAAACAGGTTTGATCTTGCTGACCCCTGACAGGCCTTCAGTGACTCCTAGGGGAGCTTTCTTTGAGAACCAATGCTCTGAAGAAAGTAAAGGTTGAAATACCTGGACTGGGGAACACCAGGGACAAATGAGAGACAAACTTACTATACCGAAAACATGAGCATTAACTAAAAGATCCACATTAAATGTTGAAGCTCCACCCCCTTCCCCAGACTTCTCAATCCACCTTAGATCCTAGGACACTGCCGGTCAAGCTGAATTTTCCAAATAAGAGACCTAAATATCTTCTTTGAGGAATTTAGCCAACCTAATAAAAAAGATCTACAGATACTAATATGAAGAGTTTGCAGAAAAATAGCAATTTCACTCTATTGTGAAAGCCATGAATGGCAGCAGGGAGCTTCAAATGAGCTTTGCAATGCTCTTAATCGCCAAAATAGCAAGATATTTGAGGAACATTTCTAATATAAATAATTAAAAGGACAGCAAGTGTACAGGGAAAAGTTTAGAGAAAGCAGGGACTACGCAAGAAGATAAAAACCTTTTTTAACCTATCATTAATAGCTTCCAAGAAAATACTGTATCTATAAAAAAAGATTAGAATGTACTTAAACATAGTCAGAGAACAAAAAGGAGCCCTTTGGAAATTAAGACTACAACAAGAGAAATGCAAAACCTAATAGAAATTTTGGCATATGAAATTAAGGAAACTTCCCAGGAAGTAGAGCAGTAGACAAAGAGATAGAAAAGATAGGAAGTTCAACTTCAAACACTGTGCACACCAGAAAAAGAGAACAGAGCACATGGATGCAAAGAAATCATCAAGAAAATAATTTAGGAACCAGCAGGTGGCGTGGTGGTTAAGGTACTGGACACTCCCACATGACTAAGCATGGTTCTAGTCCCAGACCTGCTGGCTTTCTTTCTCAATTTCCCTCTCTCTATCTCTGTCTCTGTCTCTGTCTCTGTCTCTCTCTCTCTCTCTCTCTCTCTCTCTGTGTGTGTGTGTGTGTGTGTGTGTGTGTGTCTCTATGGTCAAGTTAAAATGAATGAATGAATGAATACTATAAGTAATTCTTTAAAAAAAGGAAAGAATTTAAGAAGACATCACAGCATTGAAAGATTTGAGTTTCCAAATAGAAAGGCTAAAGTTTCAAGACACAAGAGACAGAAGATACTACAAGTTCCTGAGCTGAGAAAAAATATTATATGCAAAGCACAGAGGATCAGAACAACACTGAACTTCTCAAATGCAACATTGGAAGCTAGAATTCAATCAGTAATGTCATCAGAATTGTGAGGAAAAATTATTTCCAACTAAGAATTTTATATCCAAAGTTAAAATTAAATATGAAAGTTCATAAAGACCTTTTCAGACATTGGAACACTCCATAAAATACCTACCATTTCTCAACAAGCTACTGGAGGATGTGCTCCACAAAAACAGAAGAGTATGCTAAGAAAAAGACATAAAAACTTCAATACAAAAGAAGTAGCCAGGGTTACAGTGACGGCTATGTAGCAATCCTAGAGAACAACCAGCTCAGTTTGGGACAGGTCAGAAGCCTCAAAACAGTATTTCTCCAGAAAGAGAAAACTGAAAAGATGGTTAGTGTGGTTAAGAGTTCTAAAACTAGGAACTACCAGATGGTGTAATGGTTACATCACTGGACTCCCATGTAGCTGACTGCAGTTCATTCAAGTCCTGGACCCGGTGGCTGGGTGTATGTGAGCCCAAGAAACTGACAGGAGAGTGGAGGAGAAGAGATTGCGGCCATCCCCCTGGGGGTGACTTCTCACTTTCTGTCTCTCTGTCTCTCTCTGGCGAGTGCAAAAATCTCGACATCCCCCCCAAAAAAAGAGTCCTGAAAATAAAGTTACTCAACTGTGAGAAATTTTTAAGTTGAACTGATGATAAATACATGGAAAGTGATGTACTGCTAACTCTGTGTAGAATTTTGGAGATCAAAATGTCAGTATGTAGGGAACCAGCAGTTAGCGTAATGGCTATGTCGCTGGACTCCCACGTAGTCGATCATGGTTCGCATCCTGGACCCGGTGGCTTAAAACTCACGCCGGGCGCATGTGCGTGCGTGCCCAAGATCCCGAGAGGAGAATGGAGGAGAAGGGATTGCGGCGTAACCATCCCCCCTGGGGGGCGTTTTCTCGCTTTCTGTCTCTCTGTCTCTCTCTGTCTGGCGAGCGCACGCGCCCTATAGCAAAAATCTCTCAAAAAAAAAATGTCAGTATGTAATGAAATTACACAATGATCATATTTTATGACCCAATATTCCCAGTTTGGGGAATACATTCAGAGAGCTCACTGGGAAACAAATATACAACTATAGTGGTAAATTACTGGAAACAACTTGGGTAGCCTTAAGTTGAAAAATGGTGACTAGAACTCTAGGTACGTATGATAAAATACTGTGTAACAGGCAGAAGAAATGAACTAGGTAAATATAGAAATATGGAGAAATCTTTTAAAACTTAAGTCAAATATAAAGAACACAGCAAGACTTAATCCATAATATCGTTAGTACAAATACTTTAAAATGGAACAACCCTGGACACAGATATGATTCTTGACATATGGAAGAATACAACAAAAAATAAACACACGAAAGTGAAACGATATTAAAAGTAGAGGAGTTTAGGGATGAAAAATGGAAATAGAAGAGAAAAATACATCTAAAAATGAAAAAGAGACCCGCCACAGACGTGATAGAGTGCCATAAACAGAATGGTCCATTTGTTTTGTGCACATGAGGTACAAACCGACCAATAAAGGCATGCGTACACACCTCACAAATAAACCTCAACCAGTACCACCCTCTCTCTCACTCACTGCTCCCCAAATACTCAGGCAAACTTTGTATTACTTAAATTCCATGTTTGTTGCCCACCCCCAAAGCCTTTGCATTTCTGGTTTATTCTTCCTAATCTGTTTCTCCACTGGCTCTTTTCACTTTTCAAGTCTCAACATTTCACCATCTCAGGAAGAATTACCCTCATCTTCCTATGCAGTCAGCCCTCCAACCCTTAATTTTTATCTATAATAGTCTCTGTATATGTATGTGTGTGTGTGTGTGTGTGAGAGAGAGAGAGAGAGAGACAGAGCTCACAAGATAAGCATTTCTGACAGGAGCTCACCATTCTGATCCTCTGCCCCAGCCTCCCTATTAGCAAGAATTATAGGTGTACACCATTGCACCTGGCCTGTTAATGTTGGCCGAGGATCCAAACTCAGGTCTCCCACATGGCCCCAGCCTCACACAGCAGCACCTTACTTCTTGCAACACCACTGCTGGGCCTGCGAATTCCTTTAAGAGCAGCTGTCAAAACAAAATTTTCTTTTTTACTTGATTACTGCTCGTACTTCTCCACTCTTACAAAGCCAAACATCATGAGGGCAAAGATCATATCCACCCATTCCTCATGTAGCTCTGGGTCCTTGAATAGTGCCAGGTAAGTGTTCAGTGTCCCATCATTTGTTCAGTAAATTAAAAGGTCACTGAAGATGAGAGCAGAAACTGAGAGGCCCTGGTGTTGGATGAGTCACCAAAGTAGATGCTAAAGACACAGAATAGTGACAGTGTTTAGGAGGGAAAATGAAAAAGAGAGAATAAGCCAAGTATTGAATTCTCTCATGAATAAGGTGGAAGGCTGAGGCAGTCAGTGGACAATGCACAAAGCAGTGAGAAAGAACCACTTTAGCAGATGTCCTGAGCTACAAAGGAGCAGATTTTGCAGGAGAAAAAAAAAACCTGTTTTAAAGAAGCAACAGGCAGCAAGGAAAACACATACTTACCTTGAGGACCTTATGTAGGTAAGACTTAGGAAAAGAAAAAGCCTCCATTAGAGATAACCAAGAGATAGCATTTTTTTTTTTTTTTTTGAGAGGTTTTGCTTTAGGGCACCTGTGCTCACCAGAAAGACAGAGACAGAAAGTCAGAAATCACCCCCCAGGGGGGATGGCCATGCCGCAATCCCTTCTCCTCCATTCTCCTCTTGGGATCTTGGGCATGCACGCACACATGCCTGGCATGAGTTTAAGCCACCAGGTCCGGGACTCAAACTGCAGTCGACTACATGGGAGTCCAGTGACATAGCCATTACGCTAACTGTCCCCCAATTTTCAAGTACAGAAGAGAGAGACAAGAAAATTCATAGAAGAGGACAGAGATAAGTTTCTCAAAGACATCTCCAGAGGACACAATAAAAGGTATGCTTAAGATTACAACAGCAATTCCCAACCAGGGACAACTTCGCTCCCCCCTACCCCCAGGAACATTTGTAAATGCCTGGAGACATTTTTGGCTGTCATAAAGGAGGGGGTAATACTGACATCGAGTGGGAAGAAGCCAGGGACACTGCTAAACATGCTCAGAAGAGTCTCTTATGACAAAGAGTTATTCAGCCCCCACTGTCAATAATGCCAGAAACCCTGAGTTGAGAAAACCTGGAAGAGAAGATGAGCAGAAGCAGGAGGAAAAAAAATGCCCAGCTGAGTGAGGCTCAGGCACTTAGCAGACATAGAGGTACACTGGGTTGGGGGGCATGGTGAGATTTGTCCTGATAGATTCTGAGATGGGAATGGGAAACCACAGCTCCTGCTAACATTTGGAGTCCACAATCTAATGAGGTAGTCACTCTCCAAGGCATCTCCTTCCTGCATACTGAAGATGCTAGGCACAAGCTCTCTAAGACCAGTCCAGTCTAATGGAACACATGGGTGGCATCTCATGGGTGTTTGGCACAGCAAGTGCCCAGGACTAACCAGCTCTAAATGCTTGAGTGCTGTCTGCTGGAATAATGAGAAATCCTGGGGATCACTAACATTCAGGATGACGTGGGCCATTTTATCTACCATGTTGTTTACTGTTATTTTCTTCAATTACTACTCCTAACGAAAATGGCAAGACGGGCAAGGTCAGAGTGAATTCCATTTTAAAATGACTTTTCTCAGTTAAGAGTTAATCTGGAAAAGGAGAAGGGATAGTTAAATGAAGGAGATAACCAGCATTTATGGAATCTTTAGATGCCAGGTATTATACCAGGTACAGCAGGCCTATCAGGGAGAGGTTTTGAAACCCATTACAGAGGTAGCAACCTGAGGCTGCAGAGATTATGAATTTTGAGAAACTTGTAATGGGCAAGAATCTATCAACAAAATTATAACCCAGGGCATTGCTTTAAGGCCTGTGGGATTTCTACTCTGACGTGCAGCTCCCAGAATTATGCCTTCCATATGGAGACTACTGAATACTGGATGGACAAACACACACACACACACACACACACACAGACAGACACGATGGACAAAGCATCTATAAGGTTCATTCCCATTTGTCATTTGTTCTCCTCTTTTGTCCCCTAATATGGCTTTTTTCATTTATTTTGTCTTGGCTTTTTGAAAATGTGATCAACTTTTGATTACCCACGATAATAGAAATGACAGGCAATAAAAATAAGTGAAAACAGAAGACAATTCAGAAATAACTTCCACTTAGTCAGGATTTTGTTCATGTCCTTCTAAAAAGCAGGTTTACCAAACTAGTCATATTTTACCTTAGCAAACATTAAAATTAGTTTTCATTCCTAAACACACACCGACTGATGGTAGGTGAGGTAAGCCAGACTCAAGCAAGATGACAGAAAAGGCAAGCTGGGACAGAAAACTTCAGAGCAGAAAATCATAAGCTTCATTACCTTCAAGTGAATAATAAAAAATGTATTTATAACCACAAAAAGAGTCCTTTAAGTTCAATAAGAAATAATGAGTCATTCCTTTTTGGGTATTTTTTTAATGTGATCTACACAGATATTATTCAGAATCTCTTTAGGAAGATTTTGATTTCCTCAGGTCCTTCATTTTAGGAAAATCCCAGCTCAATCTGTCAACAAACACATGGGATTATGAAAGGAGCCATGTTGGTTCAAGTTAGCCCCATGGGTCCTCTAGTCATCCTGGCTCAAGTCAGTCTTCCTAATGACTCTTCCCTTTTTCTCTCCCATCAAAGAATAAATCGAAGCTGCTGTAGTTTAAATATGTTCTCAAGAAATCCATGTACTGTGATTTGATTGTATTCTCTGTAAAGTTATTAAGTGAAAACTTCATTCCCTCATGATGTTCAAGGGTGGGTTTAGTGGGCAGCGATTGGTTCCCGGTGATTATTTCACAGAGGTAACTGTCTCATGAATAAATGAATGATGTCTGACAAGACCCAGTGAGTTCTAGCTCTCATGAGAAGAGGTTAGTTCTTACAAGCTGGTTGTTATAAAAGATCAGTCAGGACCTCTCTCTCCTCTGCACATGCCCACCGACCTCTGCACTTAGTTAGCCATGCAGTAAGCCTAGAACTTACATTTTCCAGTCATCAGAATTGAGTATGTAAATAAACTTGTCTTGGGACCAGCAGGTGGCATAATGGTTACATCACTGGGCTTCCAAGTAGACCCCCAGATAGAGTCTTGGACCTGGTGACTTAAAATTCACCCCAGATACGTGTGAATGTGTGCTCAAGATCCTGAGAGGAGAATGGAGGAGAAGAGACTGCAGTGTGGCCATCCTCCCTGGGTGGTGATTTCTTAGTTTCTGTATCTCCGTCTGTCTGGCGAGTGCATGTGCCCTATATAAAAATCTCTCTTAAAAGAAAACAAAACTTCCATCTTCCTTAGCAACACAAAACAGACCAAGATAGCAGCCCAGAGCTTTTCCCATCATAGGCTAGCAAATGCAGCGAGATACTGGGGAGTAAAGGCGGAAGAGCTTCCTCTGTGATGGTCTCTGGATAGCTGCTACACAGAGGCCTTGGGGAACACTTAAACAATGCTGTAAATGAGGTGCAGTCGTGGAACTGAAATGCTGGAACACAGATCATTTAACCACTGAACACTGAGGAGTCACGGTTCCCTAGAACACAGACATCCTTGAGAGAAAGGCAAAAGGGCTGGGTTCTGAGGGCTGTTGTGAAATCCGTGGAAAGCATGCTAACTATTTTATCGCCCACGTGCCCAGGGAACTTTCACCCCTCTCACAGCGCCTCTTCTCAGGATACTGACAAGTTCCCCCTCATATCACCACTGCTAGGCCAAGCATCTGTGATTTTTTTTTTTTTTCTCAGAATCAGGGAGGGAAACAAAGAGTTGGCCCCATTTGGAGCCTGCTAACGTCCAGGTACAGCACTTGAGTTCTTGACCTCATAGCTACATTCTCCCACTGTCCTGTTCTGTTCAGTTTCTCATAACAGAAGTACCCATGTCTGAGTGACTTATTAAAATAGAGGATTATTCAGCTCAGTTTGCAAGTCCAAGGTCAAGGGATCGTATCTCATGCTGGTGAATGACATGGTGGAAAGCAGGAGCTTGAGCAGAGTAGAACACATCAGTTTCATTCTCTCCTTATAAATCTAGCAGGGGACCAGCAGATGGTGTAATGGCTAGGTCGCTGGACTTCCATGTAATCAACCACGGTTCAAGTCCCAGACCCGGTGGCTTAAACTCACACCAGACGTGTGCGTGCATGCCCAAGATCCCAAGAGGAAGATGGAGGAGAAGGGACTGCAGCATAGCCATCCTCCCTGGGGGGATGATTTCTTGCTTTCTGTCTGTCTGTCTGTCTGTCTGTCTGTCTCTCTCTCTCTCTGTGTCTTTCTGGTGAGTGCACATGTCCTATAGCAAAACCTCAAAAAAAAAAAAATCTAGCAGAACTAATTATGAGGACTCAACCTTAGGCCTCACCACCTCCCAAAGGCCCCATTTTTCAATACCATAATTGGATTAGGTCTTTACTTTCTCGATACCATTATAATGGCTCACCAAATTTTAATACATGAATTTGGGAAGGACACATTTGAACCATTAGCAGCCAGGGCATGTGCTTAGCCCAAGACCATGACCAGAGCATAGGCTCAGTAAGGATTTGCCGAATATCTGATATGAATGTGTGTCTTGGCCTTGCAGAGTTAATTTTCCCTTTTGTGATTGTTTTAAACATGCTGCATAGCAG
>NW_006210004.1:921113-924852 GCF_000334495.1 Tupaia belangeri chinensis | reverse complement strand
TGGTTTAATGGCTAGGTCGCTGGACTTCCATGTAATCAACCACGGTTCAAGTCCCAGACCCGGTGGCTTAAACTCACACCAGACGTGTGCGTGCATGCCCAAGATCCCAAGAGGAAGATGGAGGAGAAGGGACTGCAGCATAGCCATCCTCCCTGGGGGGATGATTTCTTGCTTTCTGTCTGTCTGTCTGTCTGTCTGTCTCTCTCTCTCTCTGTGTCTTTCTGGTGAGTGCACATGTCCTATAGCAAAACCTCAAAAAAAAAAAAATCTAGCAGAACTAATTATGAGGACTCAACCTTAGGCCTCACCACCTCCCAAAGGCCCCATTTTTCAATACCATAATTGGATTAGGTCTTTACTTTCTCGATACCATTATAATGGCTCACCAAATTTTAATACATGAATTTGGGAAGGACACATTTGAACCATTAGCAGCCAGGGCATGTGCTCAGCCCAAGACCATGACCAGAGCATAGGCTCAGTGAGGATTTGCCAAATATCTGATATGAATGTGTGTCTTGGCCTTGCAGAGTTAATTTTCCCTTTTGTGATTGTTTTAAACATGCTGCATTTTTTTTTTCAGGAATGGACTGGCCAGGACCAGAGGAAATATGAAATAACCTTGTCTCGTCCTGCTCCTCGGAGGAGGTGAGATGTGGTCTGAGACACTCACGGACTCACTGGCTGTCTTGCTAACGAGAGAGGAGAAGTCTTTGCCAGGGCCAAAGACGACAAATACGAATAATAAACCTTTTTGTGCCCAAAAGGGCCCTTGGTAGGGGTTGGCTAGAGACCTCAAGAAGGTACTGGAGCGTGAGTGGATGTGGAAAAAGGCAACAGAGTATGTGTCCGAGGCTATTTCATCTGAATGGACATACACTCCATTCGTAATTACATTTTCAATCTGTTGATCAACATTTATTTTTAGATTCAAAATGAATCACAGCCAGCCCTCTGACCTAGTAGTTTAGGAAGCTGGATCCCACCTGGCCTACCAAGGTTTGAATTACAGCCCCAGTGTAGTGAAAAACATGCCAGGTGCTGTGTGCATATCCAAAATGAAGAAATAGAGAAGGATTGTGGTATGACCAGGCCGCATCTGTGAATGCTTTCTCTTTCTCTCTCTTTCTCTGTCTCTCTATCTCTCTGGTGAGTGTGTGAACCATCCTGCCATTAAAAGGGAAAAAAAAGCAAGCAAGCAAGCAAATTGGGGTACACACCACTGTAGGGGCTGTCCCTGCTATGTCCCATCAGCTGCCTCCTGCAAAGCCACACACCTCCAAGCGTTCTTGGTGGCAGGACAACAGCTCTGCCATCCAGCCACACATCCATCCTCTAGCACGAGAGATGCTCCAGTGAAAGGAAAGATGATGGACAAGGATGTAGCCAAGCTGGACATGCATGGTCTGGTCACCATGTCACTAAATCCCTCATATCTCCAAAGGCAGGAAGAGGGACACAACATCTTCACACTCCTGCTTTGCTTGATTCCTTCTTTACATTCACTTTTTGTCAATTCAGACTTCTCTCAAGGCTTCTCTTTAGCACCACCCAACCTCGCACAACAGCATAAATATCCCAGATGTGACTGTGCAATAAAGGAGCTGTAGAGGAAGGCTCCTCACTGTGACTCTCTCAGCATGAGGCAGCTGTAGGGGTAGGAAGAATGCTGGGTTTGGAGTCAGAAAACCTGCAGTAGAGTCTCCCATTTACTACTGGCCAGGTGACCCTGAAAAATCCTCCAGACCAAATTCTCTAAGCCTCCTTTCCTTATTTATAAACTGGATATAATAATGCCCATGAGCAGGTGACATCCTGCGGGCATCTGAAAGGCTAGGCTAAATTAAAAAAACAATAAATAATTAATGAGGTCAGTTGTGCAAATGGTACCTCAGAGACAAGATGTTTCTTGCGCCGGCTGCAAAGACAGCAATGAACTGGCTTCGTTCGTATCCACAGTATTAATTAGAACAGCAAAAGCATCAACAGAAAAAGACATGCCCATCAGAATGGGGAGGGAGCTCTACTTAGAACCCTAAAAAGAGAGGCCCAGAGAGACAACGGCTGACAGCACATATCGTAAGATAGAACCTCGGTCTAAGAATCCACTAGCCCAGTGTGCTACCCAAATGTTAGCCTGTCGCTGAGGACTGGAACTTTGGTCCATGCTCACCAGAACATCTTACAGTTATTTGAGTACCACGTGGTTTCCCCATAGGGAAAAAAGGGGCCAGCCAAGTGATAGATCTCTTCAGTCTTCTTGACGATATCAGAGGGTCACTGGAAGGCACAAATAAGGCCCCATGAGAAAGCACTTTATAAACTGCCCAGGGCTGTGTACTTCACTAACACCCTCAAACACTGAGTTCTTCTGGGCCACTGTAAGGACAATTTATCTATCAGTGAAGACATCTAGATCCACCTAATCTATTTCCACAGCAACCCTAACACTTCAGTGCATCCTGAAAGTGAAAAGATGCAAAAAGAAGTTGTTGAGTCAAGATCAGGTAGATGCAAAACAAAGAGCCATCTTGGGACCAGCAGATAGCGTAATGGTTATGTTGCTGGACTCCCATGTAGTCAACCATGGTTTGAGTCCCAGACCTGGCATCTTAAAACTCATGCTGGGCCAACCCAAGAGAGGCAAGGGAGCAGGCCTCAGAAGACACCTTCATGACTCCTCAGAACTAGTGATTTCAGGGTAAAAAGAAATGAAGATTTTCTACTGATAATTCAGCCTCCAGACCACAAATTCGAGTGGTAGGAGCTCCCTCAAGCCTTCTCTCTGCCTCTGTCTCTGTCTCTCTCTACCTCTGTCTCTGTCTTCTTTTTTTGTAATTTTAAGGTAAAGCATTTTCTCAGCTTTCAGTACCTCCTCTCCCTTTATCTTGTTAATAATCCCCTCGCCCCCTCCCAATGCAGGAGAGGCAAAGGAGCAGGCCTCAGAAGACACCTTCATGGCTCCTGAGAACTAGAGATTTCAGGGGAAAAAAAAAATCAAGACTTTCTACTGATAATTCAGCCTCCAGCCCACAAACTCAAGTGGAGAGGCAAGGGAGCAGGTGTGCCAACTGGTTTTCTAATTTTTGGTTTTTAAAAAAAATAATTTTTTTTAGTTGTTTTTTTTTTTCTTTCCAGTTTTTTCCTTCTCTTTTTCTCTGTTTCTTGGTAGTTTTTGTTGCTATTGTTTCTCTCTCCCTGTTTCCTTTTCTGCACACTCCTGGACACTCAGATTGAACTTCAAGTTTGGGAAGAAACACACCTTCCATCAGATGACTAGAAATCACCACAGGGCCACAAGAAATATGGGAAAGCAAGAAAATACCTCTCCTCCAAGGGAAAAGAATAACTCCTCTTCATCTGCAGACAGTTCAATGGAAATCATGAAAATGTCTAATAAAGAATTTAGAACATTCATAATGGCGAAGCTAACAGAGATGGAAGAGATGAGAGACAATGAACTGCAGAAGAGAAAGGAGAAAGGAGCTGACGAGTTCCGTGAGGTGAGGAAATTCTTGCAAGATCTAAAAGAGCAATTACACACTTTACAAAAGAATCAGGGAACCAGCAGTTAGCGTAATGGCTATGTCGCTGGACTCCCACGTAGTCAACCGCGGTTCACGTCCCAGACCCGGTGGCTTAAAACTCACGCCGGGCATGTGTGCGTGCATGCCCAAGATCCCGAGAGGAGAATGGAGGAGAAGGGATTGCGGCGTGACCATCCTCCCTGGAGGGGGGT
>NW_006210004.1:910139-919379 GCF_000334495.1 Tupaia belangeri chinensis | reverse complement strand
AAAAAAAAAAACTCACACCAGGCACGTGTGCATACATGCCCAAGATACTGAAAGGAGAATGAAGGGGACATGGCCATTGCCATGGGGAGGTAAGATGGGAGGTGATTTCTCGTTTTTAGTCTCTCTGGCGAGCACATGTATCCTATAGCAAAAATCTCTCTTAAAAAACAAACGAACAAAAAAAAAAAAACCTTTTTGTCCCTAGGTCCTGCTTGCCCATCTTTCTTAATCTATTCTGTCATGGCATGACCAGCAGTTGGCGTAATGGTTATGTCGCTGGACTCCCATGTAGTTGACTGTGGTTCGAGTCCTGGACCCGGTGGCTTAAACTCACGCTGGGTGCATGTGTGTGCGTGCCCAAGATCCTGAGAAGAGAATGGCGAAGCAGAGATTGCAGCATGACCATGTCCCTGGGGGATGATTTCTCGCTTTCTGTCTCTGTCTTTCTGACAAGCACAAATGCCCTATAGCGCAAAAAAAAAAAAACCTCCAATAAATAAATAAATCAATCTGTTCTGTCATAAAAAAAACCTCCAATAAATAAATAAATAAATCTGTTCTGTCGGGGAATCGGTTTATCTCCAGTCAAGCTAGCAATCTGCCTGCTGGTTTTAATCTCTGCTATGATCTGAATAGTTATATCCTCCCAAAATTCATACACTGAAATCCTTACCACCAAGCTGACACTGTTAGGAGGTGGGGCCTTACGGGAGTGATTAGGTTATGGGGGCAAAGCCCTCCTAAATGGGATTAGTGTCCTTATAAAAAAGGCCCAAAGCTATCTCTTGCCCATGCCACTACATAGGAACACACTCAGAAGGCACTGTGTATGAGTCAGAATGGAGGCCTGCACCAGACACCAAGTCTGCTTTGAGTCTTCCCAGCCTTCGGAAAAGTGAGAAATCAAATTCTATTGTTTATAAACTACCAAGTTTATGGTATTTTATTAACAGCCTAAATAGACTAAGATAATCCCATTTGTCTTTAAGAAAAAGAAGTCTGACTGAAAATCTTGCCATTGGTTAGTTCCTAATTCCACCTTCCAGATACTATTCTAATATTCCTCTAGAATTTATGGCAGTCTCTCTTACAACTTCCTAATCTCTCATTCTGGGTTTTGGTATTCTAATTTCTTGAATATCCTTTTGAAGTTCTCAGTAGTAATGAAGTCCACTTTGCATCACATGAGAACAATTTACAAAACTACCTCTCTTAAACATCCAAACTTTAGAGTTTACCTCACTGATTAAATATAACTCAGTCTTATTAACTACATAGTAATTTACTTATTATTTACCGGGTCAAGCCCTAGGACCAGAGTTTGGGCAGAAGATGCTAGAGTGTAACTCAGGTGTGCATTTTATGCATTTGTTCATTTGCTCGTTCACTCACTTAGTAGTGAGTGACTTAGTATACACAAGGTTCCTGTGTCACAGAGCCCAGGCTGAGCTTTGGGCAGGGAGAAATGAGGACCCTATCTCTTGCAGCAAGGCTTTAGAGCCCAACAACCAGGGCTTTATATCCTGCCCCTTCCTAGTTTCTTAGCTTTAAGTGCCTCTCTAAAATGGAGATAAAAACATCATTTATTGAATTCTTGTGAGGACTGAATGAAACACAGTATGGAAAATTTCTTAGCAGAATGCCTGTCATACAGTACATACTCAATAAATGTTAACCATAAATACCATCTGTGACTGGCAGCTTCTAACATGATTCCAAATTATCTCCACCTCCTGGTGTTTGTGCCCTCAAATAATCTCCCCCACGTTAGGGTGTGCTAGTGTAGACACTTAATTTTAACAAACAGAAACAGCAAAAGTGATGGAATGTCATTTCCATGATCAGGTTGTAAGTGACTGATTTCTATCATGGTGTGTGTGTGTGTGTGTGTGTGTGTGTCTATCTCTCTCTCTCTCTCTTTCTCAGTGTGTCTTTGAATGCTTGCTTTGATAAGCAGAACACTTGACATGGTCCTCATTGGCCAGCCAATAAGTACCTGAGGCCCTAGGTTCAACACTACACAAGGAACCGAACCTCACTCTGCAACCACATGAGCGAGCTTGGAAGCAAGACCCTGCTCCAGGTGAGCCTTGAGATGACAGCAGCCCAGCTGACACCCAATCACCACCTTGCAAAGGTGAAGCAAAGGGTCCAACCAAGCCATGCCCAGATCATAGAAGCCAAGAAATAATACCTAAAGTTTTAGGGTAACCTGATATACAGCCAGATACAATTAATATACTGTCGTTACTAAAGTTTGTGGTGCATTTCAGGGATAGGAGCAAGCCATGGCAGGAATAGTAAGACATAGAAAGGGAAATACATTGGATGCTAAATATTGAGATTCTCATGGGATAATGAAAGTAATCAAATATCCTTTAAGCAGCAATTTCTTCTTATATAATAGGACAAATATGGAGCCTTAAAGAAAACATCTCTCTTAAAGAAACCAAAGTAACTTCTTGAACCAGCATCTCACGCAGAATATAAAACTGGAAGATATCCAGAAAACTACGATCTCTTCATTTATTAGGCAAATCAGTTTGGGATTTACATCATCAGGTTTAATGGTGAAGAAAAGAAGCAAAAGTGAAATTACTGAAATATACAATTTCATTAAATTTAAAGTCGGTGAGTTCAAAATCAATTAAATTTGTAATACTCTTCTTGAGGACACAAGTAGTAAATTAATACCAGTGAAAATCAGTGTTCTGAAATATAAAAGGAGTAAGATTTTTGGAAATACTTTGTCACTCCAGTTTACAAATCAATAAAGATACACCTTTTGTTGGCACGTCTTTTTTAAAATCCTGAATCAAGACTTGACATATACCTGCTCTTGGACGAGGCCCATAAATCAGTCTGAAATGGACCCCGTTTTCACACATAAGCCATACTACCCATGTATCTAGGTCTTTTCATTATAATGTCAGAAGACCATGTTAAGTATATGGTACATAAAGTCCAGCCACAGCAGTGCAGGGTGTAGGGCACTGTTGCACAATGATGAGCCATGTATTAGGTCGTTGGCAAAATCATGATATATTTTCTTTTCAAAAATGTCTCATGACTTTCACAACGACCCAATGGAATGGCCTAGGATTTGGATCCTGGGTCAACCTGAGCACTGTGGATGCACCTGCAGTCCTGGCTGTCTAGAAGCCTGGGGAGAGAAATCTTGAGATGTCTGTCTCTGTCTGTCTGTCTGTCTGTCTGTCTCTCTCTCACGAATAGCAGATAAACTTTTTTATTAAAACAATATGATTATAAAAATAAAAAGAAAATATCTCTAAAGTATTTAAAGAAAGTTCAATAGAAAGAGAGGAGGAATTTAATGTGGAAGAATGATTGCTAACTTAAAATCTATGGCTGAATAGTATCCCATGGGATATATGTGCCACACTTTTTCAATTCATTCATCTGTTGCTAACTTAAAATCTGCATAGAAATCCCAAACCTTACTAATAGGAGAGTCTATCTATATGAGTTATCTCATAGAACTTCACATATCTGTTGTTCTGACCAGTATTTAGAGAGCATTAACTATGTAGCAGGCACTGTATTGGGTCCCAGACACCCTCCTCCCTAATTCAGGCATTGGACCTTCTAAAATTTCTTGAATAGCCAGTCAGTGGTGTAGTGGTTAGGGTGGCTGGATCCCACATGGCCAACTGTATGGTTCAAGTCCCAGACCCGATGGCTTGAAATATGACAGGTAGTGTGCATGCATGTGTGAGCACCCAAAATTTCCAAGAGGAAAAAAATGGGGAAAGTGTATTGTGGAATGGCCATCCCCACTGTGGTGTGCTTTCTTACTTTCTCTCTCTCCTCCTCCCTCCCTCCAGCAAATGTGCATGCCCTATAGCACATTTTAAAAATAAGACAAGAGTCTAAAAGAAATACTAGTATAAAAGAAAACTTGAAGACAAGAGTAGGACTAGTATAAAAGAAAACTTTTCATAAGAAGTGACCAGAATTATTAGTCAGAGTCTAACTATTGATTTCCTAAATTGGGCATTAAACCTCTCTAGGACTCAGTGTTCCTTCCTCATGAGAAGAATGAAGGAGTTGTACTCAAATATCTATAAAATTTCCCCCAATTCTAAAAGATTCAGCAGAATCAACAGCCTCCTGAATGTCCATGTTTGGCTGATTCTCAAACTGCAGAAAAGTATAACGAGAGTTTATGACTGAAAAGGAAAAGGCTCTAGCTCACCTTCTTGACAGTCCACTTCAGGAAACAAGGGTCACCAGCATTTCCAGGCCTTACTGAGTGTGTTATGTCACCAATGGATCCTAACTCAGTACAGATACTGAAGGAACATTTGGAAGCAGAGGACCTAGAGCTAGAAAAACCACCTCCTCTTTATTCTACAGTTGGGTCAAGTGGTCCAAAAAGGGTCTTTAATTTGTCTCAGATCACACAGAATATCTATCTCCAATCTGTGCTCTCACATAAGCATAGGAATGAAGTTAATGGATCTTAACTCCAGATATCACCATATCTGGTGACTACAGTTCTAATTCCTCCAAGCATGGCACTCTCTCTCTCAAAACCATGGGATACCTGGCTCCCCAACCTACTTCTACCCACACCATTTTACAGAAAAGAAAGTCAAGGCCAAGGAACTCAAAGGACGGTATGCCTAACAACAGATGAAGAACGAGAGCTGAGGTCAACAATCAGCCCAAGCTTGATTCTGCTTCTCAAGCTCTCTCCCATTTGCTCATTCCACAGTCATATACTCAGCAACCCCTGAATGTCCAAAATTCTGCCTTGTACTGCAACAAGAACTCAAACAAGGACACTGAGATAAAGCCTCTCTTAGCACACAACTGAGCTGGCCAGGCAGAATCCAACCTGTGCAAGGCTGACTCTCAAAAAAGTTCCAATGGAAAAATTTCAACAGAGAAAGTGAAGACAGTAGCAAAAAAAAGATAAAACCTATTCCTTTAATATTCTAGATAATCCCTTCTAAGAATTAAAGACCCCTTCCTCAGGTTTTCACCTTCCTCTTCTTGGGTATTTTTCACAGCAGCAGATCAAATCTAATCTTTGCAGATTCCTCCAAGGGAAGTAGTTGGAGACAAGAGTGATAGTAGCTGATGAGCTAGAATTACTTAAACTGACTCTTAGGGTGTGTAATGTGCTTTACTAAATCAGAGGTAATGAATTCCATGGAGAGCACATGAGGCGAAGGAAAAAATAAGCACACACTCTAAATACACTTGATTTTAGCAAAAGCAAAGGGACGTGCACAGAAAGCTCACCCTCGAAAGGGCTTGCTCCCTGACTGGAAGGGGGGCACTGGTCTTCAGTATTTGAATGACTGACAACAGTCAATCTTGGCCATCGTCTCCACTCAAACCTTTCTTATCCTTTCAAAAGCTTTTTGGCATTTGAGAGCCATCCTTCAGTCGTGCTATAGCAGTGTTAGCTACAGCCTGTGTGAAAAGGAAATTTCCTTACAGAGAGGAACAAGGACTTTGTTTCTGATAAATCATTTGTCTACTGCATCATGGGAGTTACCACCCACGATGGAGACTCTCCCCATCTCAGAAATTACTGAGGAAGTGAATGTGCTCCATGACTTTGGAAAGAGACTTTTTGAAAAACAGATATGGCAGTTTTAAAACATCTGAATATGCTTTGAGAAGGTGAAGTCTAATTCTCCTCTGACTGAAGGCAAGCCATACTTGGGGTTTCACTCCTAATGAACAGAACAGGGCAGAAGTGGTACTCTGTGCCTTCTCATAGTAGATCATAAAAATGGACAGCCCACACCTGGGCTCTTGCTCTCTTGACTTGTCTACTCTGGCAGAAGCCAACCACAATCTCACCAGGACACTCGAGCAGCCTGTACAGAGGACCTCATGTGAAGGATGTGGCCTCCTACCAACAGCCAGCCCAGCTTGCCTGCCAGGTAAGCCACCTTGGGAGTGGACTGACTCTCCAGCCCTAGTCAAGTCTTGCCATGATTTCTATTCCAGATGATACCTTGCCAATTCTCTTATGAGAGATCCTGATTCAGATCTGCCCAACATGGCCATTCTTCAATTCCTGGCCCATAGAAATCATAAAATATAATAAATATTCATTGTTGCTTTAAGTCACAAAGCTTTAGGGTGATTTATTCCATGGAAATAGACAATTAATACAATAGATAAGCCTAATTTACTCTCAACTTAGGAAGATTTTATGCCATAAATGAGGAGAGGGTCAGAAGAGGTTATGTATAAAAAATATAAGACTAGAAAGGAGGAAGGAGAAAAAGAAGGAGGGAAGGAAAGTAAAGATGATAAAAAAAGAAGTCCTTTCTTCTCTAGTCTTCATTTATCTCTTCCTTCTCTGAATTTCCATCCATCTTTTCCACTTTCAAAAGCTTTTTGGCATTTGAGAGCCATCCTTCAGTCGTGCTATAGCAGTGTTAGCTACAGCCTGTGTGAAAAGGAAATTTCCTTACAGAGAGGAACAAGGACTTTGTTTCTGATAAATCATTTGTCTACTGCATCATGGGAGTTACCACCCACGATGGAGACTCTCCCCATCTCAGAAATTACTGAGGAAGTGAATGTGCTCCATGACTTTGGAAAGAGACTTTTTGAAAAACAGATATGGCAGTTTTAAAACATCTGAATATGCTTTGAGAAGGTGAAGTCTAATTCTCCTCTGACTGAAGGCAAGCCATACTTGGGGTTTCACTCCTAATGAACAGAACAGGGCAGAAGTGGTACTCTGTGCCTTCTCATAGTAGATCATAAAAATGGACAGCCCACACCTGGGCTCTTGCTCTCTTGACTTGTCTACTCTGGCAGAAGCCAACCACAATCTCACCAGGACACTCGAGCAGCCTGTACAGAGGACCTCATGTGAAGGATGTGGCCTCCTACCAACAGCCAGCCCAGCTTGCCTGCCAGGTAAGCCACCTTGGGAGTGGACTGACTCTCCAGCCCTAGTCAAGTCTTGCCATGATTTCTATTCCAGATGATACCTTGCCAATTCTCTTATGAGAGATCCTGATTCAGATCTGCCCAACATGGCCATTCTTCAATTCCTGGCCCATAGAAATCATAAAATATAATAAATATTCATTGTTGCTTTAAGTCACAAAGCTTTAGGGTGATTTATTCCATGGAAATAGACAATTAATACAATAGATAAGCCTAATTTACTCTCAACTTAGGAAGATTTTATGCCATAAATGAGGAGAGGGTCAGAAGAGGTTATGTATAAAAAATATAAGACTAGAAAGGAGGAAGGAGAAAAAGAAGGAGGGAAGGAAAGTAAAGATGATAAAAAAGAAGTCCTTTCTTCTCTAGTCTTCATTTATCTCTTCCTTCTCTGAATTTCCATCCCTCTTTTCCAACATGCTCTTTCTTGTTTTCATGTGTGCTAGCAGTATTGGCACCATTTCCACAGTTGTCTCTTTTTTTCTTTCAAGAGAGATATTTTTGCTACAGGATATGTGTGCTCACCAGAAAGACAGAAAGTGAGAAATCACCCTCCAGGGGAGAGGGCCATGTTGCTGCAATCCCTTCTCCTCCATTCTCCTTTCAGGATTTTGGGCACACACGCACATGCACTCAAAGGAAGTTTCCAGTCTCTGGATCTGGAACTGGAACCATGGTAGACTATGTGGGACTCCAATACCTTAACCACTATGCCAACTGCTGGTCCCAACACAGTTGTCTGGGCCCACTACAGTTGTCACTCTCTCTTTTTATTAAATTTATTTAACTTTATTTCCTCATTTATTTGTTAGTTGCTTATTTTAATTTGACTAGAGAGGGACAGAGTGAGAAAGAGAGAAAGTGAGAAAGCAAGCCACGAGGTCCAGGATTCAAACTGTGGTCAGCCATGTGGGAGTCCAGTGCCTTTAACCACCATGCCACTTGCCAGCCCCTCTTTTTGTTAGAGATATTTTTGCTATAGGGCACATGTACTCGCTGGAGAGACAGAGAGCACAAAATCATCTCCTGGGGGAATGGCCACGCCACAGCCCCTTCTCCATTTTCCTCTCGGGATCACGGGCATGCATGTACATGCGCCCAGTGTGAGTCTCAAGCTTCCAGGTCCAGGACTCAAACCACAGTCAACCATGCGGAAGTACAGAGATGTAATCATTATGTCATCCCCACAGTTGTCTCTTAAGGCAGGGACAAAGGCTCATCTTTCTTACATGTTTTTTGTAATGCACTGGGTCCTACACAAAATGAGCCAAGATCAATGGATAAAACTGGCAAGCCAATTATGACTCAGTATCAGAAGAAACAATCTAACAAGGGCTTGGCAAGTAAATCTGTAGTGGGATGAAGTTTCAGATGGAGGCTGAGCTACAATGTTTTGTGTAGTACAGTGGCAGAACAGGTCCGTGGATAGTCATAGACTGTTGGTAGTCCTTTGATGTCCCCCCATTAACTATACCTCCCAATATGCTGTCTTGGAGTAGTCTCCTACCATATTGTTTCTGAACTTGGCCACGACTACCTTTGTCCAATGAAATATTAGAAGCATAATGAAAGTTAGGGCTTGATACATACTTTGTACATTGAGGCTTATCCTCTTAGAATACCTTTTCTTGGGACCCAGATACCATGCTTTGAGGAAGCCCAAGTAACCATGTGGAAAGGCCCACACCCTAGCCAACAACTCCAGCTTAGCTCTCAATCAGCAGGAAGCACCAATTCTCAAGTCATGTGAGTGAGGGTACTCTGGACCTACCAGCTGTCCCAAGACTCTAGCTGACACCACATGAAGCAAGGGACCTATCTAATTCAGCCCCACAGAATCACAAAAGATAATAAATTATGGTTAATATTGGCCACTAAGTTTGAGGGTGGTGGATAACACACCACAGATAACCAAAATAGAGTTCAATCCCAAATCAGAGGTTGGGCCATTAGAGCCAAACAGCTCAGCTATGGCTCAAAAAGAGTCCTAAACCAGTGTGTCTACTTACAAAATCTGAGTTTTTTCCACTACTGCCTCCCAAATCATAAGTCAGTGGATATAAAAGAACTTCGCCAACTCCAAGGTTGTCTTGCAGAGGTTCTCACTGGTACAGATACCAAGTACTGCTTTTGTTTTCCTCTGTCTGTACCCCTAATCTTCTCTGTCTGCCTAGTGTTCCCTTGTGTTTCTCCATCTTTCTGGCTAAGATCTCTCACCTTTCTAGTATACTTTCAAGCATCACTAGAGGGGAAAAAAAAAAAAAAAAAAAAAAAAAAAAAACAGCCGTA
>NW_006210004.1:896620-910108 GCF_000334495.1 Tupaia belangeri chinensis | reverse complement strand
TCACACAATCACAAACGGGAAAAAAAAAAAAAAAAAAAAAAAAAAACACTGCTGACACCTCCTATGGCCCAAATTCTTTCCTAGCTTTGAGTTCTGAACTGAAGGCAAAAACCAGAAAGCTTTGGGAAAGGTACTAAGCCTCGATTTCCCCATCTGCAAAGTGTGACAATGACAGTCTGTCTTGCAGTGTTTCTTAAAGCATCCAACAAGAAAAGGGACACAGAACCCCTACCCAGAACTGAGCCTAGGCTTCCTGGGAGGAAAGCCTCTCCCCTTTTCACCTTCTCCCCTTTTATCTACTCATCTGTGTTACATTTTCTGTCTTCTGGTTTCTCTGCCAATGACAAGATCTCAGTCAGCTTATCTGTCCCTCAGTGGAATCAGCTGACAAGGAAGTTGGAACTCCAGATGAAATGATACATGAAGCTCTTTTAGTTACTGAGGTATTATGAGCCACTGACACTCTCTCATCTTTCTGGAGAAAGTATTAGTGTCCATTTTTTTCTTTCCTTTTTTTTTTTTCTTCCCTACAGGACCCTAGCACTCACCAGAGAGAGACAGAGAGAGAGGGAAACAGAATCACTCCCCAGGGGGATAGCCATACCACAACCCTTTTTCTTCCAGTCTGCTCTCTGGATTTTGAGCACATCCACAACAAGAACCTGGCATGTTTCTCAAGCCACTGGGTCTGGGACTTGAACTACACTGTCAGCCATGTGGGATCTAGCACCTTAACTACCATGCTACCTGCTGGCCCCTTTGGGTCCATTTTCTATGATCCCAGAATACAAGTAAACAGAATTCTTCTCTTCACTCAAGAAATAGGAATCATTTTGAGATAAAACCATAACGAGAAAGGAAGAGAGAGCGATGCAACTAATAAGAAATATATTCACAACAATCTATATTATGAATATATATGTATATTCATGTCTCAGCAGGCCCTGCAGAGTTACAGATGAGCTAATTAAAATGCTTACGCTTTAAGCAATGATGTTTATTGAAATCATTTTATAACCATCCAAATGGAGGTTTGTTTTCAGCTATAATGCAATGCTACCTGGAATATTCTGACCTAAATTATTTATGTGCCTAAAAATAGACTGCCTTCCCCATCACTGACTTCATAGATACATCTCAGGCTGTGGAAATTTTTTGTTGAGCTCTTATGGCTTCTTCAGGCTTTTCCTGCCTCTGCTGTGCCTATTTGAGATGAGCACTGAGTATGCTGGTGCTATAGGAAGCCTGGGAAGGGCCGCGGGGTTGAAATCACCAGTGGGAAAGGATGGGCCTGGTGAGAAGCTCCTGAGTACAGACGGACCATCGGTAACACAAAGGAGACCTAGGTCGATAATGATTCCATCTGGGTCCGGTTGTCACCCTACTTCTAGCTCTGTTAGGTGTCAAGGAGAGAATGTAATTACAAAAGTAGTACAGCACTAGGGAGTTGTGGAAGAGTGATGAAACTGTTCTGAATTCTGCTGTGGTGGTGATCCCATGAATCTGTTTAAAAAAAAAAAAAAAAAACACTAGGTTTGGTAAATGAGACTTCTACTGAAAAATGTTTTCTTTTTTTAGAATTGTTTTATTGAATTTTTTTTTTCTAATTTTAAATTTTGACCAGAGAGGGACAGAGAGAGAGAGAGAGGGAAAGTGAGAAAGCAAGCCTCTGGGTCCGGGACTTGAACCATGGCTGGCCATATGGAGGTCCAGCACCCTTAACCACCATGCCACCTGCCAGTGCCCCTAAAATGTTTTCTTGAATAAGTTTACTCTCCTCCCTCTATAGCACTAACAGGTACTACCAGCACCTCTGTTCTGAACTTGTGCAGTAGACTGCTAACTAGTATTCCTACTCCCACATTTACATGTGTTATCCATTCTCCATGCCATACTAGATAGTTCATGTCACTTCCAGCCTTCAAACTTGCAGAGACTTCCCAGTATACCTGGGTTTAAACCCAAGACCCTCTACTTGCCCAGAGGACTCTGCGTGATCCGGCTTCTGCTTCCCTCTCTAATCTCATCTACCCACAATCCTACAAGAGTTCACTACCTTCCTTCAAACAGTCATTTTTTTCTGTCACAAGCACCTCACACATGCTATTTCCTTCACCTGAGATACTCTTCCTGCTGCTTCCTCCTTCCTCTCTTCATGCTTCTGGTCTCAGTTTAAATGTTCCATCTTCCCTGACCGATCACCTAAATTAACCTCGCCAGTAACACTCTCTCATGATGTCCTGTTCTTTGCCTTTACAGCACTCACTCCAGCTGGTAACCAGGCTGACTGTGTGTCTCATGACTGGCTCTGCCTTTCTGAGTTGTAATCTTCAAACCAGCCAAGATGTGTATCATCTGTTGCAGGAGCCAGCTCACAAGAGTTCACTGTATACATCTCCTTCTGACTCTGAATTCAGTGAGGTCAGTAGCTGGGAGTATTTACACCACAGAAATTGGTCAGTACCATATTACAGCTTTTCTCTCTGGAAGTTAATATACCAGTGTATCACTGGTCACTCTACTGTATTTCTAATACTTGACATGGAGCTTGGAACATAACCAATTCTAAGTATTTGTTAAATAAATGATAGTTGTTGTTCCTGATGTTGGTTTCTTATAATAACTCTTTGATGAGTCAGGGGTTAGGAGGTTGTGGATTCCAGTCTTTGACAAATATTGAAGTTGAAATGCAAGGAAACTGTCCAGCTTGCCCTAGGACACAGAGCTAGAGAAAGATAATACTCTAATTTAGCCCAGTGTTCTTTGTATTTCACCCCACCAAAACAAATGCATGCCGACATTGAGCCCGCATAAAGTGAGCAACAAGTTCTTGGTAGGGAACAGAATCTTTAAACATAACTCATAGATATAGTCAGTTAATTATCCTGGTTCTGTACCCCTCCTTATAAAGGACTCTCCAAGCTATGCCTAAAAGACAAGGTACACCACCAAAGACATAAACACTCTAGGTCTTTCAAACCAAAAGATACTTAATATATTAAGTATTAGGTGCTTTACAAACATTGGAAGGGTTGTAGAAACAGAAGCTATAAGTATACAACATGATCACTGAGTTCAAGGTACATGCCTCTGAAGTTATAGCCCAGGGATCAGGAACCAGCTATGACCCCACTGCTCCTGCCTCAACATCTTGAGATACCCATGAAGCTGATAGTCAGTGCCGACCTGCTAAGTCCAGCTGCCATAGATGCTTCTAAGCACCCACAGTGTTATGCTATGGCTTGTCAAGAGCAACAGCAGTAGGAAAATGGATGCTGAATCACTTCTACCTTCCAGTTTTATGTGAGCGCACTGAATTGGCACAACTTCATAATATATTCACAGACACTGGCTGCAGAGGAGTCTTGGTCTGTGTATATTAGTGTCCCAATCTCAATATCTGGAATAAAGCTAGAGGGAAGCTGAGAGAACCATTCACCACACTGACCAGAGCTCACCCTTTCGGCACACATCATCCAAACACACTCTCCTACAGTAAGGTTAACTTTCAAGCACCAACAGCAACAATGCCGAACACAATGGAACCATCTCTCATACAAACAAAAATGCATTTAGCCACTCTCCAAAAGGGAGATACAAAATCTCAGCAGTCACTGAGTGATTTTCATTCGTCCTTGGAGTTCTACCACATTCCCACCTTGCTATTCTAAAATCTAAGGGTTAAATTCTATAGCTGACTATCAAAACGACACCTTAAAATAGTAAAAGGAAAGAGGTTAAAAATAAATGTTAATGCATACGAATATTTACATAAAAGAGCAAGAAAGAAAATATGGGAAGCTCCTATACTCCTTGTTTCTACAACTGGTCATGAGGCCAGAGATGGAGTTTAACTTCTTTTCCACACTATATATTCCTTGACCCCTAACTTTTTATTTAGCACCTGTTGCTTTATCTGGTGAGATTGCTCTCTTGCAATAGATAAAACGTGTGTGTGTATACACACATATTCAAACACACATATACACACACACAAAGCAATGAAGAAAATACATATATTATGTATATATTTTAATGTATTGGTTAACCTCTGGACCAAAGTTCATAGGATGTCCTAGGTTACAAATATGCTCTGGGGCCAGAAGATGGAAAGGTGGTTGGGGGCACTGGACTCCCACCTGGCCAACCATGGTTCAAGTCCCAGACCTGGCAGCTTGCTTTCTCACTTTCCATCTCTCTCTCTCTCTTCAACTCTGTCCCTCTCTGGTCAAATTTAAATAAGTTAAATAAAATAATTATTTGAAAAACATACACACACACACAGTCTACCCTTGGGACCACCAGATGGCGTAACAGTTACATCACTGGACTTCCACATAGTCAGCTGCAGTTCAAGTCCCAGAGCTGGTGGCTTAAAACTCACTCTGGGTACACATGTGTGTGTGTGCCCAAAATCTCAAGGAGAAAATGGAGGAGAAGGGACTGCAGTATGGCCTAGGGGTGATTTCTCACTTTCTGTCTGTCTCTGTCTCCCTGCAAGCACACGCGCCCTGTAGCAAAAATCCCTCGTAAAACACACACACACGTTTACTCCATCCTGTCTCACATCATATAGCAGCAATGCTATTTCCCACAGATTAAACTAAACCAATCACACTACCAACCTATCTGCCTAATAATCATTGAGAGTTAGGGAAAGGGTAGGGCAAACACACCCTCTCCAGGCTAAGTATGTGAGTGAAGGTAAGAATCGAGGATCTACAAATATATCCTCTGCTTCAAAACATAGCCCCTAAAAGTCTCTCAATACCTGCAATTAGGAAACAACTGCTTTTTTTTTTTTTTTTTTTTTTACAGTTTCTTTGTTTATTAACTTTCTATCACAGAAACAACTTCTAAAAAGGAACTGTTTTGTTGCCATGGGGATCCTTTAATCCCAAACACTAAAACTGAAAAATGGGCAGGTAGAAAAATTCAGAAATGACTTTATACTGAGAAACAGAAGAGGAGGGAGGTGCAGCTGTGTACCCCTGGGGAGAGGCCCATGCAGGGAATAATGGATGTCAAGAGGATGTGAGGGCAGAAGGAAAAAACCCTTCCCTTTATTTCCCTGGAGACAGCAGCTCCGAAACCTGGAATTAAAGGTGACAAGCCCAGGTGTCAGATGGCAGATTAGCTTTGTTCGAAGGAGCCAGCAGGACTGAGGGATTTACACAGAGTGACAGTCTGAGGGCAGTGGCTGGTACCAAACACCAGCTAGAGCTCTTGCTATCTTAAAAGCAGACTCCAGGGAAAAACCTGCAACGGGAAGCTTGAACATCAATAATAACCACAATCATAGATTAGAGTGGGCTGGGTCCTCAGTGAGGCCCTCTTGTTTAGGAAGCTCAGCCAGCATTCATCGAGTTTGATCAGAAACCACAATTCCGCTGGCCTAAGATACTTCTCAGACTGGTCCTGGTAACTTAGAAGGTGTATTTCCTAATGAAGACTTTGTTTGGCAGGTGAAATTGACTGACATCCCTTAGTATGGGAAAAGTGACAGTCCTGGTCAAGTAAGTCACAACTCAGAAAACAGGAAACGTGTGCCAACAGTGTAGCTTTCTCAGCTGGGTCCTGGGTCCCAATGTTCTACCAACAAGGGAAGCCTCCCAGCTCCTCCAAAGCCCTTCTACTTGGCGGCCTCAGTTAACCTAGTTCTGGCCAACTCCCTGCCCTATGTGAACTCTGTGGTTTTCCGTTAGCCATCTCATCCTGCATTATGAAGTTTCAAACCACAGGATACTTGGTTCTCGACGAGTGCCCGGCTAGCTCTACATTTTCTCCTATTCTATTTCACTGAAGTGTCTCCACCTCTATTCCCTAGGCCTCTTCCCACAGCATCTTCAATTGTTAACTCTTCTGTAAATGTAAATCTGACCCTTTAAGAAATACAACACGGGGGGCGGGGGGGGATTATAGCCAAATCTGGTTTGTTTCTTACTTTGGCAAAGTCAATATGAGAAACAGTCCATGGCAGCAAATTAGGCCACTACTTAATGGCCTGGAATTCCAATTAAAGGAAGGAGCCATAACAGACTTTATGAGGCTGCCTGACAGTGGGGAGGAGTGTCTGACCCAATCTTGGATCCCAGAAAGGCCACCTTAAGAGAGGAAGCAATTGCCCATCAGATTTGCCATGGGTGAAAGGAAGCCATAAACTACAGGGAGACTGGGCTCGTTAAAATGGTAATGCTCTTGTCTCCAGCACGAAAGCACTCCCTGGACACCTCCGGAAATGAAATTTGGAACAATCAGAGAACCAAGCGCTTCCTCCCTTCCCCAAATCTAATTATTGTCATTTTATGTATTGATGTGCAGTGAGGCCCACTAAATCTGGACCCATCACTCCCGCGTGCCGTACTCCACAGACACCTGCAGGAAAACAGAAAACCTGGAATCTCAGATACAGTTTATTAGACAGGGATGTCGAGGAGGAGTCCACAGATCCAGTTCTTACAGATACTGTCTCATGATTCACTTGGAACACCCTGAAACATTAGCCACCTCAAGCAGAGTGTGTACCTAGGGGAAATAGTGGAAGGCAAAGCCAGGACAAGGGATCAGGCCTAAGAAGGCTATGTTTACAGGATCAGCCAGTCAACGTAAATCTGTACCTGTAATATCTATGTTTATCATATCCCCTCCAATGACCCCATAATATAATCAATATCTAAGCCAGAATTATAGTAGTCTTCCTTGACATCTTCAAATCATTCATTCATTTGGTAAGTGGTTACTGGCCACCTGTTAGGTGTCAGGCACTGTGCTGAGCACAGGGCATATAGCAGTGACTAGGCCCATCTACTCTGTCCCCATGTCTCACTGCATCTGTCTTAGATTAAGTTCTCTACAATGAGACTCTGAGATAAGGGATTACGTGCAGAAGTTTTACCGGGGAGAGCTTTTGGGAGATGCACCTGTAAGGGACTGAAGGGGACAGACTGAGCAGAGGAAGAAGCAAACCCACAATGCAATTGCAACCAAGGCTCAGCTGATCCTACAAGGGGTTCTAGAGTTTGCATGGCTCCTCAGCCTTGCCTGAAATGGAGGCATTTGTATCCCTTTATCAGTCAGTCATGAGCCATGGAGGGACTCACAGAGAAAAATGTAACCTTGGGCAAGGCAGTTCCCTGTCACTGAGGGTGATGTCCAGAGAAGAGCTGTGAACCATGATCCTCACACACTCCCAGCAGCGCATCAGCCTGAGGAGAGGTGCTGAATGAAGAAGCACCACTGTATCTACTGCCACAGCCCCTGCCAACCTTCGTGTTATCACTGCTGGTCAGACTCTTTGCTCTGCCTTCCCTGTAGTCTCCTCCCATGATGATCCGCCAGCCTTGTTACTGAAGTACCTTAAATGTCTAAGTCATTTCTGAAATACGTTTGAGACTCAGCTGGAGATTGCAGAGGCCTTCAGATGTATTTGGGGAAGATTTCAAAATCTCTTTAAGAGTATTTCCCCTTTGTTCGTTTCAATGATATTTAAACTTTTCAAATACAATTATATTTTGAATTGTATTATCTGGATTTCCACCCTAAAATCAAAAATCATCCTGAAATTTTAGTGATCACATTTGTGTTAAGTAGGTGGGTCGCATATAGGACTATGTAAATTTCTCCAGGTGAATGACAAGGTGATGCTTTGGAGCAAAAAGAAGGTTGAAGTATTTCATGTCACTGCCCAAATTAAGGCTTCACAACATTTAAATAGAGAAAAATAATGAACAGATAACATGCAGTACCAGGAAGTCAAATTCAAAACAATGGGTTAGGACCAGCAGATGGCATAATGGTTACATTGCTGGACTTTCATGTAATCGACTGTGGTTCGAGTCCTAGACCCGGCAGCTTAAAACTCATGCTGGGTGCATATGCGTGCATGTCCAAGATCCCAAGAGTAGAACGGAGGAGAAGGGGGACTGTGGCGTGGCCATCCCCCCAGGGGATAGGATGATTTTTCACTTTCTGTCTCTCTGGCAAGCACACACATCACACACTCCCAGCAGCGCATCAGCCTGAGGAGAGGTGCTGAATGAAGAAGCACCACTGTATCTACTGCCACAGCCCCTGCCAACCTTCGTGTTATCACTGCTGGTCAGACTCTTTGCTCTGCCTTCCCTGTAGTCTCCTCCCATGATGATCCGCCAGCCTTGTTACTGAAGTACCTTAAATGTCTAAGTCATTTCTGAAATACGTTTGAGACTCAGCTGGAGATTGCAGAGGCCTTCAGATGTATTTGGGGAAGATTTCAAAATCTCTTTAAGAGTATTTCCCCTTTGTTCGTTTCAATGATATTTAAACTTTTCAAATACAATTATATTTTGAATTGTATTATCTGGATTTCCACCCTAAAATCAAAAATCATCCTGAAATTTTAGTGATCACATTTGTGTTAAGTAGGTGGGTCGCATATAGGACTATGTAAATTTCTCCAGGTGAATGACAAGGTGATGCTTTGGAGCAAAAAGAAGGTTGAAGTATTTCATGTCACTGCCCAAATTAAGGCTTCACAACATTTAAATAGAGAAAAATAATGAACAGATAACATGCAGTACCAGGAAGTCAAATTCAAAACAATGGGTTAGGACCAGCAGATGGCATAATGGTTACATTGCTGGACTTTCATGTAATCGACTGTGGTTCGAGTCCTAGACCCGGCAGCTTAAAACTCATGCTGGGTGCATATGCGTGCATGTCCAAGATCCCAAGAGTAGAACGGAGGAGAAGGGGGACTGTGGCGTGGCCATCCCCCCAGGGGATAGGATGATTTTTCACTTTCTGTCTCTCTGGCAAGCACACACATCCTATAGGAAAAATCTCTCTCTCTCTAAAAAATAAAAAATAAATAAAAATAAAAATTTAAAAAATAACAATGGGCCAAGCAGTGGTACAGCAGAAAAGTGGAAAGGCCTTGGGTTTGCACCCCAAGACCTCCCTGAGCAGGTTGTGTGTACATGCATGGGCCCATGCTCCAGGCCACGGAGACTGGAGGTAGGTCAGCATGAAAGAAAGGACCCTGTGAAGGGTGCCTCTCTGTTTGTTTGTTTCTCTATCTTTCTCCCTCCCTCCCTCCCTCTCTCTGTCTCTCTCTGGAATAAATAAAACTCAAAACAATTTGTCTGACGGCCATGTCACTGTCATATTGAGAGTGGAAATTTTGCTTCCCCCAGACAACTCGATGTGATGCACTGAACTAATTATCTTCTGTTTAGTTTTGCAGCTTTATTGGAATGCAATTTATAAAGCTGCTTTGCTTTCATCATTGCATAGTTGCTATAAATACTTGTATAATAACATTAAACCTTGTTTTGTAGTTGTATATATTTAGGTAAAATTACAATGATATCATTTAAGTCAACACCAAGAGATTTTCTTGCCAAAAGATGAAGTTGGAGGGTGTCACAAATTACTTCCGTGAAAATGCAGCTCTGACCTCCTTCACACAGCTTCTGTGGCCCCTCACGATGTGATCCCAGCTTTCCAGTCCAACCTCATTCTCCTCTCGTGGCTTCCGGCAGACAAGCAGGGCAAGAAAATTGTTATGTAATATCTAAACTGGCTATAACCACTTTTACCTTCCGGTGGGGGGGCGGGGAGAGAGACTGCGTTATTTGTAAAATTGGAAATTTAGGCATTTGTTCTACTCCATCCCACTTACAAAAAGCTAAGGCTAGAAAGAAAATTAAATGACTGAAATTTTAAAACCCTTCTGGCATCTTTCAGTGCTTCTGAAAGGTAATGCCCAAAGCATATAGTTCCCCTGGCTGAGCTCAGTGAGCTGGGCTTCTGTGTCAAGCCTCTTCCCCAGTGGGAGGGTTACTGCTGCAGTAGCTCAAGGAGTAGTAAGAACTAGACCCAATAATGACCTAGAGCTTGAGTTTTGCAGCTGCCCAAGGAAGGATAACAGGCAAAGCCTGTGGAAGGTGTGGAGTTAGAACGGGGACCCTTTAGGGCCAAGACCCCCTAAAAGCTGGAGGCACAGCAGGAAGGAAAACAAGCCTACTGATGCACAGAACAACAAGGAGGTGTGTTTCCATCTAGACTCATGACGAAGAGCCTCCTCTTAGATAACAAAGCTGCTTTGCATAGTTTGAGAGGCCAGATTTTTACTATATTTGTGAGAATCCCCAAAATTAATAGAGAAATTAATGTTTTAAAAACTGATCCCCTGAGGAGCCAGCAATTGGCATAGCGGTAAAGGCGCTGGCCTTCCACATAGCCAACTGCAGTTCTAGTCCCAGATCCAGCAGCTTAAAAATCCCATCAGGTACGTATGTGTTCATGCCCAAAATCCTGAAAGCAAAATGGAGAAGGGATTGTGGTGTGGCCATCCCCCTTGGGGGGTGATTTCTTACACTCTCTCTCTCCCTCTCTCCCTCTCCCTCCCTCCCTCCTGTGAGTGAGTGCACACACCCTATGACAAAAAAAAAAAAAAAACCTACCCCTGAGTCAGTAGTCTCCTTAGGTGTCCTCAAAAGCAAACAAAAATCATTCTGGGGGACACTTCCATAGGACAAATGCCTGAGGATCTCCTGATGGAGATACACTTAGTTAAAGGAACACAAAATACATGTGAGGAAAAACTACTATCATTATTACAAATACTTAGTATTACAAATACGGTGATCAAACACCCTGATAGTCCTGGTTTATATCTGCTACAGATCAATTAAAACCTATTAGCTATTTGAGGGCCCTCTGGTGGTACAATGGTAATACAATTGAACCTGTACAGTAAAGTCCTGGGTTTGCATCTCTGGACTCCTCTGAGCACACGGGCACATGCACATATGCGTGCCGGTAATCCAAACCAGCTGAGACTAGGGGTGGATGGCTACATGAACACCTCTGTTGGGGGTACCTGTCTCCTGTGTGTGCATGTGCGTGCGTGTGCGTGTGTGTGTGCGTGTGTGTGTGATCAAAGAAAAAAATAATCTTTAAAAAAATCTACTCATTATATTTAGTATCCCTTTTTTCACTACCAAAGTACCTCTGTTTGGGGCTGGCCCTTAGCCTTGTAGTTTAGTAGTTAAAGGAAGTCTGATGTCACATGGCCAACCACAGTTCAAGTCCTGGCCCCAGCAACTTGAAAAACATGCCCAGAGCATGTACATGTGCCCAAAATCCTGACAGGATGGAGAAGCAGAAGATGCAGGATTGCAGTATGACCATGCCCCACTGGGGGGGTATTTTTCCCTCTCCCTCTCTGTCTGGGAAGCACATGATCATTTAGCAATTTAAAAAATAATAAGAGGGGAACCAGCAGGTGGCATGGTGGTAAAGGTGCTGGACACTCCCACATGGCCAACCACGGTTCGAGTCCTAGACCTGGTGGCTTATTTTCTCACTTTCCCTCTCTCTCTCACTCCTCCATCTCTCTGTCATTCTCTAGTCAAATTAAAATAAATGAATGAATAAATAAACTAAATAAGTCTTAAAAATAATAGAGGAGAAAAGAAAGAAAGAATACATTTGGCCGATTAATTATATAGTCACCTTAATTATCAGGGATAGAGATTCTTTTTTTGAGAGGTTTTTGCTATAGGGCACATGTGCTCACCAGAAAGACAGAGAGAGACAGAGAGACAGAAAATGAGAAATCGACTCCCGGGAGGATGGACACACGACAACCCCTTCTTCTCCATTCTCCTCTTGAGATCTTGGGCATGCACGCATACACACCCAGCGTGAGTTTAAGCTACTGGGTCCGGAACTCAAATCGCAGTCGACTACATGGGAGTCCAGTGACATAGCCATTACACCAACTGCTGGTCCCAGGAATAGATATATTCTATATGTGAAAAGGAATTATTCACAGGGCAAATAATCCCAAAACAGTATTACTTGACAACATAGTCTCGAAATATATAAAACAAAAATGAGTACAGAAAAACTGGATAAATCCACTTAAGAAGAAGAATTTTCACATACCTCTGTTGGTAATTTAAAGATATTAGGAGGACTGAAAATTAGCCAAGATAAATAAAGGGTAAACAATACTATTAGTAGACTTGATAAAATATACATATATAGACCCCTATACCCAATACTTAGAGGCTACTCATTCATTTGAAACATGCATGAAACATCTGTAAAAGGTGAATAAACTCTAACTATATACAAACATATAACTATCTTGTTCAAAGCAAATCTTAACAAATACAAAAAGAATCACTCTTATAAATAATTCTGTAATAAAATTAGAAAGCATAAACCAAAGACAAAAAAAAAATACTTCTAGAAATTTGAAAACACATTAGTAAATAATATGCATGATTTTAAAAAAATTCAAAATGGAAGTTATGAAATATTTACAAGTGAACTGTGAAAATATTACATATCCAAATTAATGGCTTACAACTAAATATATATAAATTCAAAGCAATTATTTATCTATTAAAAGACAAGGTGGTGGCCAGCAGGTGGCACGGTGGTTAAAGCACTGGATTCCCACATGGCTAATTGCAGTGCAAGCCCTGGAACCTGTGACATTGTGCATATATGCCCAAAACCCCAAGACGAGGGACCACCATATGGTGTGATGGTTATGTCGTTTGACTCCCATAAGGTTGACTACGGTTTGAGTCTCAGACCCAGTGACTTAAAACTCATGCTGGGCACATGTGTGTGCATGCCCAGATCCTGGAGGAGAAGGGACTCTGGCATGGCCATCCTCCCCGAGGAGTGATTTCTCACTTTCTGGCTCTCTGGCAAGTGTACAAAAAAAAAAAAAAAAAAAAAAAAAAAAAAAAAAAAAAAAAAAAAAAAAAAAAAAAAAAAAACACCTCTCAAAAAAAAATACAAGAGGAAAATGGAGGACAGGGGATTGCAGTGTGGTCATCCTTCCTTGGGGGTGACTTCTCACTTTATCTTTCTCTTTATCTGTCTCTCTCCAATGAGTGCACACTCTCTATGGCAAAAACCTTAAAAAAAAAAAAAAAGGCAGGGTGGCTTCCACCATATGTATTTTATTCTTATAAATGTTTCCACTACACATTAGAAAGGCCTTATACACTGCATTTAAATGTTCTGTTTGCTATGTTCCACACCCACTAAATTGTAAAGGACTTGAGATCCAAAATCAAACTTTTCATGTTTGTTTTCCAACATGTAATTCAGTTACTAGCAAATAGTTGATAATTAATATTTGCTAACTGGATAATACTCTAAAGAAAAAACAGACACTCTAAAAGATAGTAAGTTCTAGCAAATAATAAACGTCTTATCTAAATGCAGGGAAGCCCTCAATAGCAGTAGTAATACCTGGTTTATTGATATTGCCAGATAAATCACTAGATTTATATAACTAGATGCAAAACACAAACAGAAAGTCATTTCTTCTTTCCCCTCATCTCCCTTTAAAGGCACTTAATGATGGGTTGTTCCTCTGCAGTGGGAAAGAGGGACACCAAGTAGCTGATTGATGTTCAAGAACAACTCATTCTCATTTGGGATGCTTTTATGGGTTACGAAGAAATTTCCCTA
>NW_006210004.1:884729-896558 GCF_000334495.1 Tupaia belangeri chinensis | reverse complement strand
ATGGGTTACGAAGAAAGTTCCCTACGGTACACTTCGCTGCACCTGCCTTAGTGCAGACAGTGGTTCCTCAGCTCCTTGTTGCTATGCTCCTCCCTCAAGCCCCGGGCATCTGGCAGTCTATCTATTTCTATCCAGGCTTGCATAGGCTATCCATGCACCCATTCATCCTCTTGAGTGAAACTCAAAAGAACTGCAGGCCAGCTCCTAAGGCCCACAATCAGTTACCAGAAAACCATGCACCCTGGATTACCTACCATCGACACTGGCAGAAGGGCTGCTATTTTCCAACTCCACCACCCTTCTTCACTACCATGCCAGGAAAGGATGTACTGAGAAAGTACCGTGGTTCTCCATCACCTCTCTTCAAAGATCGTCTCTCCCAGCCGTTTCAAATTCACTTATATTTCATTCTCAAGCTGGAGGCTACTGACGGGTCACATAACCTCCTTTACTACCCTGTATAAGTGGTCTAGCACCTCGTTTTAGAAAGTAAGAGGTAATGTCTATTATTTTGTGATCAGATTTTTGCAGCCTCTACTGAAACAAAGGTAGAGTCCTATTTTAACACTGTGTTAACAGAAGTGTAAATTCCACAAAACCTGGGTATGAATTGAGTAACAGAAGGCCATCCTCTATAATTAAAGAGCAGACGATTTCTGAAGGCTTAAGATCCTTTCTTTAACTCAAGATGAGAATTCTGTTTCTATGAAGACGTGAGACCCTGCCACGAACACTCAGCATAAGGACTCCATTAGATCATCTGGAAAAAGAAGTTTCTACCAAAATGATGGTGAGGTAAGGGGAGATAAGGAGATCATTTGAGCAGAAGATAATTTCCTTTTTTTCAGAATATAATTGCCCGCTGAGCTGAGGAGGCAGCGACAAACACACACGCAAGCAACAAGAGCTCAACATGTAAGCAGCACTTCTACACACGAAGCGGCTTCTAATGATGCACAAAACAGAAAAGGAGGAGATTTATAGCTGAATTTGGGATGGCAGGGAACAAGATAGGCTTGGCACAGGAGTTCACAAGAGCCCTAAAGAGTCTGAACAACAGATGTTACTCTGTGCAATAAATAAAATAAAGAAATTGAACTTTATATGATCTCTAATACATGACTACAGCCATTGGAATATACAAGACCCCAAAATTTTCTGAAATATATATCCAAGCTGCAAATATGTTTATTAATAAGTATTTTTCACAGTTCTTAGGGAACTCTGAGGTTCTTAGTTTTCTTTCTTTCTTTCTTTCTTTCTTTTTTTTTTTTTGAGACGTTTTTGCTATAGGGTGCATGCACTCACCAGAAAGACAGAGAGAGATAGAGAGACAGAAAGCAAGAAATCACCCCCTGGGGGGATGGACACACCACAATCCCTTCTCCTCCAGTCTCCTCTTGGGATTTTGGGCACGCACACGCATACACACACACACACCTGCCATGGTCTTAAGCCACCAGGTCCACAACTCCACACACACAAACACACACACACACCTGGCATGGTCTTAAGCCACCAGGTCCACGACTCCAACCGCAGTCAGCTACATGGGAGTCCAGCAATATAGCCATTATGCCAGCTGCTGGTCCCTAAGGTTCTTAGTTTTCTGAAAGGACAAATTTATATGTGATCAGGTTCTGCAAGAGGGGACAAAAAATATTTAACTTTATTTTTCCAATTTCCAGTGGATATTTTTGTCCATTGATGTTACCAGAACTATTTGTTTTCAGTAAAACAAAACAAAACTTTAGTTCCCTCATTTCTTCGTGTTTCCAAGAGGCCGTCATATTAAATTCGATTATGAGCCCTTCATCAGAGAATCAAATAAGCAAGAATGAATCTGCCTTATGGCCCAACTACCATCATTTTGTAGATGAGAGAAGTAAAACTCAGATGAGGCAAGTGATTTATTCAGGAACATAACATATGTGCTTGTGAAGTGTTCCTAACGAGGGGTCTGCTTCAAACAGACTCCCTCTCAGCAGGCTTTCATGATAGTAGCAGCAAGAGAAAGGAGAGAGAGAACACACACGGGCTCTGAAAATGTGTGCCTGAAGCTGCACGTGTCCCCTCACAGCCCGATGGTCAAAACCAGTCACATCCTATGTCAAGCTCAGTAGGAGACGGGAAGTCTGGTTTTGCCATGGGCAGTCTCTTCAGGGGATCTCTGTAATAAAGGAGACTGAATTACACCTTATCATTCCTAGTAGTCAATGCTGCTGGCAGAAGAGTTCAAAGTCATTGCCAGCCTTCAGCCAATGGTCTGTTCTTTTATAAAATGCTCCACGAATTCCCCAGGCCCAATTCAAATCCACTCATCAAAACTTTTGCTTTGGGACCAGCAGGTGGCATGGTGGTTGAGGTGTTGGACTCCCACGTGGGCCACCGTAGTTTGTGTCCTAGACCTGGTGGCTTTCTAACTTTTCCTCTCTCTCTGTCTCTCTCTGTCTCTGGTCAAATTAAAGAATAATGATGATTTTAAAATAAATAAGTCATTCTTTTAAAAAAAAAAAAAACTTTTGCTTTGCTACATCCAATCTAACATGATTTTTGATTTTTGCTACCTCTAAACTCTTACCCAGTCTAAAGGCTGCGGGCACTTTCTTTAGGCAGTTTCTGCAGGTTAACTCATTTTGGTGTTTTCCTTATCACCCCACTTGAACAGCAAACTCAATAACATGATCCTTCTTATGACTGAGAAAGCCATCCACTGAATTAGGACAGTGCAGGATACCCAAGGGAGGTACAACTTCTTGGAAATACTCAATTCACATATAATGCAGACAACCATGAGTTCTAGACAAAAGTTTCAATCAAGCATATTACGTGCAAAATTTGGAGGTCTCTGGATCAGCTGGAGTCGGACTTGGTTGACTTTCCTAAAAGCAGAAACTGAGACTGGAATTGGTGTCCGAGTGATTTATTGAGAGTGCTCTCAGAAGAAATCTGTAAGGGAGTAAGAGAGCAGGACGGAGATGGGGCAGAAACGACACACGGATGAGACTTCCAGGTGAAGTCTAGTTTCAGCTCCCTCCCACCTGGGACTCTGGAACACACACTGCACCTTGAAGTCTGCCCTGCTTTGAGGCAAGAAAGCAGAATTGTGGGAGTTTTGCCTTTTCTTTGTTTTTGTTAGAGAGCACATGAGCTCGACAGAGAGAGAGAGACAGAGAGAAAGAGAAAGCACCCATGGTCTGTGATCATGCCACATACCATTTCCTCCATTTCTCTGTCCTGTTGGAATTTGGGCGCACACACAAGTACCTGGTGTGTTTCTCAAGCCACCAGGGATGGGCTTCAAATGATAGTCAGCCATGTGGCACCCAGCTCCCTTAACCATGAGGCTATGGGGCCAGCCCAAGAGCAAGGTTTTGTAAATCTCTCCCACCTAGCCACCCCAAGCAGTCAGTCATTAGTATATGCTATTCAAGCATCAGAGGGAGCAGGGTATAATTCTCAAGCAAGTCTAGATGAGGTGGCTCTCATGAGGGAGCAACATTCACAAGAAATCTACTACCGTGAGCCTCTGGCCACAGCTCCCACAGGAGCTGGAGACAGATAAGCCAATCTTGGGAAAAGGGATCCAGGGAATCTGTAGAGGGCATTATCATCATTTGCTACAACCTAAAACTCAAATGACATGCAAAGATGCCTTAGATGCCTTAACACTACCCCTCACCTCCAGAGGGACACAGGATCAAAGAGTAAGCAATCCATGCGCTGACGAGAGCGCTGCAACAGCTTCACTCTCCTGTAAAGGCGTCCTTCATAAGAATGTTCATTACTAAGAGGGGTGCTAACTTGAATCACTGTGTCAGAGAAACTCTTCTCTCTGCTCTCCCTCGTATCCAGATAACTACACCTGGTTAAGGTCATTCCAACCCCGATATTCCATCCTAATTGCTAAAATGACAAGAGGAGCTTCAAACGAGAAATCCAGTGAAAAGTCGGATAGATTTTACCTTTCAGATGCCACAAAGGATTAGCCTCCATCGAAGGGCTGTGCTGAGGGATGATGTTTTGAGAGAATGCCTTGAATTGATACCTCAAAGGGCTTCTTTCAAAAGGATGATTTATACATCACAAGACAAAGAGGATTTATATTAAAGAAAATGGATTCCTTTTCTGAACTGTTTTGAGAAAGATGGATAGCTTCCTGTAAACTGCAGTTCCATGTCTGTGAGCTGAGTGTTTCCAGAAAATTACTAAGTTGTAATGCTGCCTCTGGGACCCACTACATTGTCCCTGCCACCACCCACAGTGCACACACCTGAGTGTCTGTGTGTATGTGTGTGTGTGTACACACGTAGGTGTAAAAGAGACCACAGAAACAGTTACCCAATCAGACTGTTTCTTCCTAGATAATCCCTCAGAGAAAAATGTGTTTCGTCTAAACTATATGTACATAGAAGTTTCATGATAATGATCATGAAGGAAATTTTTAGCTTATTAAGTAGCCAAGTAATTGTTGCTGTTGTGGTTCCTTTTTTGCATACTTGTCTACCCAGTCCCTTCTGTCTACTAAAACTCTCATTACAGGATAATCCTCCATATTTTAAACTAGTGCAATGGATTCTCACGTAATCTTCACACCAGCTTTCATGTACGCGGACTGAAGAAAGTACAACATCATCTAAGATTTGTCAAAATGCGGGACAGTTCAAGGCTTATCAGTGTTTATTATGCCTCTGATTCCTGACCACTGGAGTGACCAGAAGTTATCAGAGAAAAGACAAACGGAGTCATGTAATTAGGTTAAAACTTTCCCTGAGAACTAAGAACAACTTCCATGGAGTGATCTGGAAAACTGTCTGAGGTATCTTAGAAGCATTAGACCAAGTGCCAGCCAAAGCCAAGAACTACAAATTTCTCTCATTGGTAAACCAAGTACGAAGCCCTTGATTTTATTTCGTCTTTAGAACAACTCTCACCCAGTGTTGTATTGGAAGCCAGGTTGGAAGATGGAGGGGTAGGGAGTTCCGATTTGTTAATGTTTCAAACATTTTCATTTTTCATTATGGAAGCTGTTCACTACAACATGATGTCATCACACTCGGAGTTGGGAAGACAACCACTTGGTTTGCTCTTATAGCCAGAATAAATTGACTCTAAAAGAGCACACTGCAAAGTACAAACGGTAGAAGGCTGGGCTGACAATCTGTATAAAACATCTCTTCCTGCCTTGTGTCTTCCACCTGCAGATGTGTAGATCACCAAAAAACAAATAACAACAAAAAAACTTTCATGTTACTGGCCCTGAGTGCAAAAAGAAAAGCCGCATCACTGAAAATGTGAGACTTTGTAAGATAAATTATATGCATGAAGCCCAACTTTGTCCACCTTAGGAGGAAGCGGCTTTCTGTGCCATTCACATGCCTGTGCTTTGCTCATGGTGGTCACTTATCGGTCATGACTAAGGGACTAAGGAGTCCTTGTTCTGAATGTCTCATAAAAGCTAGTCACCTAACTCCAGCCTTCCCAGAACAGGCTTTTTCTTTTTTCTACCAAAGTTATGAGAAGTTAAAGACCTTAAATTTAGAAGGGACAATAAATCCTAAACTCCACAGAACGCAGCTCTCTACCCAGTAAATAATCTCATTTCTTCAGTCTAAGAAGGCATTTTCTGACCTCTAATTCAATATATGCAATAATAAGGAACACGCCAGTTAATATGACTGCAACTCACTGGCGATAGCCAGCCGTAACAGCTTAACACTGTGGACTGCAATGTACCAAGAGCCAAAACAATGAAGGTAGGACCACCAGTGATCCTTACAAGAACAAATGCCACTCAGCAGGCTTTTACAGGCTCATTCTTCCCAACATTCCTAATAATGTCTCTCCTACTCAAGCTTGTTAGGATGATAGAGGGTGAGGGGTGTGGAAAATGTATTGAAAAAGACAGTGAAGAGCCCTGGGTAAAACAATTCCTTAACATACAAAAATCAATTTTCTTTCTACATAGTAACAATGAATACTCCAAAAAGAAAATTAAGAAACAATTCCATTTAAAAATTATCACAAAGAATGAGACATTGTGAATAAATTTAACCAAAAAGGCAAAAGACATAACTGAAAACTATAAAACAGTGCTGAAAAAATTGAAAGAAGGCATAAATAAATAGAAATATCTCATGTTCATGGAATGGAAAATATACTTTTATTACAATATCAGTATTACCTAATGCAATCTACAGATTCAGTGCAATCTCTACCAAAATCCCAATAATATCTTTATTTTTATTTACTTATTATTATTATTTTTAAATTTGACTAGAGAGAGATGGAAGGTGGGGAGCAAGAAAGCAAGCCACCAGGTCTGGGACTCAAACCATGGTTGGCCACATGGGAGCCCAGTGCCTTAACCGTCATGCCACTTGCCAGTCCCAACCAATGACTTCTTTTACAGAGTAGTTTTATTAAATCCTGAAACAATAGGGAATCTCAAGGAAACCTGAGGTCTCACTCTTTCAGATTTTGAAACTTACTATAAATCTACAGTAACCAAACAGTATGGCATTGAAATTAAGACAAACATCAATCAATTAAAACAGAACAGAGCCCATAAATAAATCCTCAAATATATGGTCAAGATTTCTCAATGGGGAAAAAAAAAAAAAAAAAGTCTTTTCATATCAACATGCAAAAGAATGAAGATAAACCTTCACCTTACATTTTACACCATACAAAAAAAATAACTCAAAATGAATCAAAGATCTAAAACTAAAGGTAAAACCAACAGAAGAAAAAAAAATTAGACTTCACTAAAATTTAAAACTTTTGTATTTTCACAAGTTCCATAAGAATCTGCTTTTGAGACCAGCAGATGATGTAATGGTTAAGTTGCTGGGCTCCCAGATAGTTAACAATGGTTCAAGTCTCTCTTAAGAAAAAAAAAAAAAAAAGAATCTGCTTTCTGGGGCCCACAGGTGGTATGGTATGGTATGGTGGTTAAGGTGTTGGATGGCCAAGCCCAGTTTAAGTTCTGGACCTGGCAGCTTATTTTCTCACCCCTCTCTCTCTCTCTCTCTGTCTCTCTCTGATGTGTACACCTGCCCTGTAGCAAACTGAAGAGTAAATGATAATGACAAAATTAAACAGATGATTATTTTAAGAGAAGTTTTTGCTATAGGGCACATGTACTCAACAGAAAGACAGAGAGAGACAGATAGAAAGCAAGAAATCTCCCCCCAGGGGTGATGGCCACACCACAATCCCTTCTCCTCCATTTTCCTCTTGGGATCTTGGGCACGCACATACACGCACCTGGCATAAGTTTCAGCCACCTAGTCTGAGACTCGAACCATGGTTGACTATGTGGGAATGCAGTGACGTAACTATGTGGGAGTGCAGTGATGTAATCATTACATCATCTGCTGGTCCCAATAAATAATTTTTTAAAAAAAAGAATCTGTTCTCCTTCTTACTAGTATATAATTGGATGAATCAACTGTACAATGAAGGTGTTACTGTAATGCTAATTTGAGAATGATGCTTATTTCATCAGATATGACTGGTTACTCTTAAGAAGCTAGAGTTGGAGACCAGGAGGTAGTGTGGTGGTTAAAGTGCTGGGATTCCACATGGGTGACCAGAGTTCAAGTCCTGAACCTGGTGATTTGAAACACACACTGAGAGCATGTGTTTGCATGCCCAAAATCCCACAAGGAGAATGAAGGATAAGGGACTGCAGAGTGATCATATCCCCTGAGGGGTATTTCTTACTTTCCCTGTCACTGTTTCTGTCTCTCTGGTGAGTGCATGCACACTACGGAATAAACTTGAAAAAATATTTAAAACTTTTGTGTATCAAAGGACACCGCCAAAAGTGAAAACAATTCACATAATGGAAAAAAAAAATCCAAATCATATATGATAAGAAATGTATATCCAAAATACATAAATAACTCCTAAAATTCAACAGCAAAAAGACAACTTAGTTTTAAAAGGGTGAAAGACTTGGCTTTTGACTTGACTCACTCTCTCTCTCTCTCTCTCTCTCTCTCTCACTCACTCACACACACACACACACACACACACACACAGCCATCCAAGTGGCAAGTATGCACACGAAAAGATGATCAACATCCTTAGTCATTATGAAATGCAAGCCAAAATCGCATACCATTAAGATAGCTACTATGTGAAACAGAGAAACAAAGAGAGAGAGAAGAAACAAGCATTGGCAAGGATGTGGAGAAACTGGAACCCTTGTCAAATGTAGCCACTGTGGAAAACAATACAGAAGTTTCTCAAAAAACTGAACACAGCTACCATATGACTTGGGTACTCCAAAGAACCAAAAGCAGAAAGTTGAGCAAGTATTTGCACACCAACATCAAGAGCAGCATTATTCACAATAATCAAAAAGTGTTCATTAGCAGGTAGATAAACAAAAATATGATATATACTTGCAATAGAATATTATTCAGCCTTCAAAAGGAAGGACATTCTGACATGTGATAAAATAAAAATGAATCTTTTTTTTTTTTTTTGGAGAGGTTTTTGCTATAGGGCACGGTACGCTCGTCAGAAAGACAGAGACAGACAGACAGAAAGCGAGAAATCACTCCCCATGGGGGATGGCCATGCCATGCCACAATCCCTTCTCCTCGATACTCCTCTCGGGATCTTGGGCACGCACGCACACACGCCCGGTGTAAGTTTAAGCCACCTGATCCGGGACTCAAACTGCGGTCGACTACATGGAAGTCCAGCGACATAGCCATTACACTAACTGCTGGTCCCAAGATGAATCTCGAAAACACGGTAAGTAAAATAACCAGACACAAAAGAACAAATATTGCATGATTCTACTTGTACAAATTACTCAGATAGTTACATTCATAAGACAAAAAAGTAGAATGATTGTTACTGGGGGCTGGGTGTAGGGTAGGATAGCAAAAAGAAGTGGGAGGTTATTTAATGGGTACAAAGTTTCAGTCCGACATGATGAAAAAGTTCTGGAAATGGACAGTGGTGATGGTTGTGTAACAATGTAGATGAAGTTAACATCACTAAATTTAACAGTTAAAAAGGGGGGCCAACAAATGACATTTTGGTTACTGGACTCCAAAGTAGTCAACCGTGGTTTGAGTCCTGGAGCCAATGACTTAAAACTCATGCTGGGTGTGTTTGTGTGCGTGCCCAAGATCCCGAGAGAAGAACGGAGAAGGGATTGTAGCATGGCCATCTTCCCCTGGGGAGTGATTTCTCGCTTTCTCTCTCTCTCTCTCTCTCTCTACCTGGCGAACGCATGTGCCATGTAGCAAAAATCTCTCAAAAAAATAGTTACAACAGTAAATGTTGTGTTATGCGCATTTTACTACAATAGAAAAAAATAATAAAAAGTGTGTTCCTTGAACTGAGCTTCTCTAGTGGTATCTTAAAGCATCATATGGTCAGTGTGCTGCCCTATGGTTCTGTAAGTAGCAATCACATATAAAATACTCAACAAATGGTATTTCTGTTCTCCAAAGATTATTTCTCAATGCGATTTCTCCATTCTGTCTTAGGACAGAGAACAGAACGGTCATTTTACATTTCACACATCTATGTCTGTCATCCCTACTTACATATCAAAATGTAGTGATATCTTTTTTTAAATATAGTGATATCTTTTAAAAATTATTTTTGCACACCCCTATCAGTCACCATTTTGTTTCAAAACTGCAGTCTGAGTTCTAACTATGCCATCAAGACTGCTATAAATCTCTTCCTATAGGTTTCCCAGTGGACAGTAGAAACTCTGAGTGTTTCCTAGGAAAACGAGGCAGAGGGTATATTATCACATCATCTTAGGGGCAAAGTCGAAGACAAAGGTGTTGGGGCCAGCAGGTGGCATGGTGGTTAAAGCACTGGAATCCCACGTGGTCGGCTACAGTTCAAGTTCCAGACCTGGCAGCTTGAAAATTAAGTCAGGCATGTGTGCATGTGTACCCAAATTTGCAGGAGGAGACTGGAGAAAGGACTGTTGCATGGCCATCCCCTTTGGGAGGTGATTTCTCATTTTCTTTCTCACTCTCTCTCTCTGTCTCCCTCCAGCAAGTACATGTGCCCTATGGCAAAACACTAAGAAAAAAAGACAAAGGTCTCTTTCATAAGATTTCCTTTGGACAGGAAACAGTCCATTGGAGGTTAAACCAAAAAAAAGAGAAATTTTCTTCTGGTTTGCAGTAATCCAAAGTAGTTTCCGGTATGTTTTGATTGGAGGAGTGATTTTTTTTTCCTATTTTTGTTCTTTTTATATCATGATCCTTTATTATATCCAAAATAAACTGGAATTGCTATCATCAAGCATGCTCACTGAAGTTCTGGAAAATCTAGTTAACTAAAATAACTTCTTAAGAGAAAAATTCAATCCAACTAATGCGAAGTACTTTGCTAAAATATTATATTCAATTAATCTGTTTTTTTCCACTTCTCTCTTGTGTGTTACCAAAATCAAAATATATTAAATTTATGTTTCCCTTCATCCACTAATTTCCTAATTCTATCAGTGGGAAGCTATCGGGGTTTTTTTTGGCATGATTCTGTGTTTACGGACAGAACTGCTCATTGTTCATGATTCTATTATCCTGTATATGACTACAGATTTCTTTTCTCCTGATATTTGCTCCATTATCTTACAAGGAAATTAAAATCTCTCCTAATAGATATTTATTTTCAGTTTTCAGTTTCTTCCCCATTTTTCAAAAACTGTCATTACATCTACTATGATTTCCACCCCCCAGCACCTTCCTTATTTCTGAAATGTGTTGACGTTATTTGCAGGAATTGGTGAGCCAGATCCAGAAAAACTAAAACTAGTCAAAAATCCTCTCGATGCCCCAGTCCATACCTTCTCAGCTGTATCTACAGAACCCTGGGTATGATGTTTTGTTAGTTTTTTGTTGCTTTATTGTTTTCTGTTTGTTATTCTTAAAGGAAATATTTCATAAATTATACAAATCCACTTTTTATTTTTTCTTCACACTTGGCATATCGTGATGAAACGCAATGCTTAGACATTCTAACATATTAAGTCCTGTGTATTTTGTTCTCTTTTTAATAACTTTCCCTAAAGCAGAAAGAGGGAAAAAATGTTCCCAGACTCTGTTCCTCATGGGTTTTGGAATCAGACCTGCATTCAAATCTCAACTCTCCTGCTTACTATCTAAGTAACCTCCAGACCTCTCTAACCTATAAAATAGGGATAGCCCCATCTTTTTAGGAGTATAGTGAGATTTAGATATGCTAGTCCATGTGAAAGCCCTAACTACACAGCAGTTTGTGTTATTTTTGTTTTGTTTGGTTTTTTGAGAGAGATTTTTGATATAGAGTGTGTGCACTCATCAAAGAGACGGAAAGTGAGAAATCACCACCACCACCACCACCACCACCCCGGCGGGGAGATGGCCATACCACCATCCTTTCTCCTCTATTTTCCTCTTGTGATTTTAGGCACATGTGCCCTACATGAGATTCAAACCACTGGGTCTGGGACTCGAGCCATGGTGAGATTTCTTGGGAATCCAGTGCCTTAACCACTAGACCACCTGCTGACCCTGAGAACATAGTCGTTTCTTAATCCCATCCCATCTTTTGCTCCCTCAACTGTACACACTTCTGCCTCATCCCAAAACCACAACCCAAAGTTGCAAAGAATCTAGCAACCTCCAGATAACCTTTATTAAACCACTGCCTCTCCTGTCCATTAGCCTCCCAAAAACCCCTCAATGAGACCTAGAACTTCAATAAACACCAGAAATTTCACAGTGATCTCACTGGTTAGAAAACATGGCAGTAATCTCAGACAGTGGGGCAAAATGGTGCAAAGATTTCCCT
>NW_006210004.1:881577-884718 GCF_000334495.1 Tupaia belangeri chinensis | reverse complement strand
AAAATACTTGTTATATCTTCTCTCATCTTCACTTCTCTAATCAGTTTGTGTGGGTTCTTGAGCCATCATTATAAAATCTTCCTGCAGGGGTGAATCTTTTTTTTTTTAAGTCTTGTTTTTGTTTTGTTTTGTTTTGTTTTGTTATTCCCAGGATTTTCAGAGCCTGATTCCTTATTAAAAATACATTTTCTTCCTTCTTGATATTGCTCACAATCTTTAAACAAATACAACCAGAAAGCCCTTTTTTTACCACGATGAATTCTAATAGTTCTGCAGTGGCCATGTATATTTTTTTAAGCTCTATCATTTTCCCCACAATACCAATTGATTCTTTCCTATCTTTTGCAGTAAAGTTCAGATGACTTCCCAAGACCAATTTCTCCTTACTACTGAAGCATACATTTGCTGTCTTTATTGCTTATTATTTATAGCCCTCCTCTGGTTTCCCAGAAAATGAAAAACAGAGTTACTGTGGAAGGTCTTCTGGCCACAAAATATCTTAAAATATATTTGAGGGACCTGAGAACTATGATTTGAAGAGATCATGATGGTTCTAAGTGAGGGACTAATTGAAGGGGGTAGATTAATTTACTAAAGTAGGGAAGTCATAGGACTAATCCTAGCTTGAAAACAATTGCACTCCTATCTCCTAATATCAAATGAGCACTTACTATGTCTAGGCACATACTTCTAATTTTACAGTGACTACTTCATTCTGTTCTCACAAAAACATTATGACCTAAATGTTAATATTTACTGATCGATTTTACAGACGAGGAAACTAAAGCTTTAAAAAGGCAAAGTAACTTGCCCCGTATTATACAGCTCGTAAGTGATGAGTCCAGGATTCAAATTCAGGTCAATCTGACTCAGAACTCAAATCCTCCAGCCTGCTACTGTTATATGTGCCCAAATACCCTGACCTTTTCATCATAATACTCAGGAATCTCATGCAAATCTATGTGACATTTAGACTAGCAAGTCTATTATTTATAGAGAAAAGGAATAACTCCTCATTCCCTTATTGGGTTCAAGAGTTTACAAAGCAGGGCAACCCATTTTTCCAGGACCCCTCCCTTCTTGGGAGCTCCATTTTTCCTTTCTTCTTCAATAAAACTCTGTGCTTTGCTAAACCTCTCTGTGTCTACACTCTAGTTCTTCCTGAGTGTGGGACAGGACACTCCTGTATCTCACTGTGAGTGCTGGATCCAATCAGCCCTGCACTCCTGCATCCCTGCGTCATATTTTGGTGTGCTGGCCAGGAAACATCTAGACTCCCCTTTTTCACGTGGGAACGATAAAAAGCTGTTCATCAGGTGTCAACACCCCTTTACAACACCTGTAGACACACTGGAACTCCTGACCCTCAGTCTCTAAAAAAGTACCTCATCTTTTACACCCAAGCTTAAGCAATACAAATTAGCAAGTAAAAATATTCAGCAGTTAAACTTATTTCTAAATGCCTAAAAAATAAAAGTAAAATTCCAAATATATATATATATACACATATATATGTGTGTGTGTGTGTGTGTATATTAAACAGTCTAGAAAGCAACTTTAGCGGGCCAGAAATAAAATACAGACTGTCCTCTGAAGAGCGAGATTAAATTATGAAACCTACACACTCGCTCAACATGCTGAAAGCAATGCAAAGATCTAACAGACAATACTGTTTCAGAAGAATTCAGAAAATGGTTAAATGTCCTGTTTTAAAAAAAAAAAAAACACTTAGTTTTATGATCCAGACCAAATGAAATGTTAAATGGGAAAAAGAAATTTAAAAAAATTAAAAAAAAAAAACTATGAGGTTTTTCTTCAGGCAGTATAAAGTCCTAAGGCAAAGAACTCAACTTTTTGTCTAGTACACAGGATGTTTTTATTCAGCTGAGGCAAGAGTGAGGTCAAGAGGCGGCGGCAAGAATGGCAGCTGTGTCTGTTCCCCACCAGGAATTCTTGGCAACCAGGAAAAGGGGTCCAGATAGTCAGAAACGGCATGGAGATCAAAGGTGGGTCACAATCAGCCTGCTGGAAAGTCCCCACATCGACCTGTCACCGGTGACACGGAAATGAAGGAGCGACATCAGCTTTAGATGTTCTTTTGGCTGTGTCTCTCCTAAACCAAAAGTTATATTGGAAACGCTAGTCAATCTAGGACACGCCTCGCTGCCCATCTTGCAATAAAGTTTCTGCTGTGTAATAAAGCTCCTGAAGTGTTTTTATGGAAAATTTCCTTTTTCTGTTGCTTTTATTTTGTCTTCATCATCTCAGGGGTGACAGGTTATCAAAGGGCTGTTTGCGCTGCTAATGAAAGCGAGGCTTCTCCGGTGTTGGAGTGACGGCACTGTCTCCGGACGCTGGGCGGGTTAATGCGGCACAGTTCCAACACAGCCTTGAAAAGCAACAATAATGTGATTTGGGTCTAGTGTCATTAAACTTGATTAGCTGGGTGAGCTCATGAAAATCCATAATTAACTAGGAAAACAAGAAGACAGATGTTTTTGCTAGAAAATTGAGAAAACCTGGTCTTCAGTTAGACTGCCGGCACCTCGCTTCTTATTTATACAGGACAAACGATACCCCCAAACATGAGTCACCTCTTATCTAATCACCCCCACTTCTCATGGCGAGGTGGGAGAAAAGGAAATGCAATTTCTCCAGGTATGCTGAAGCTCATCTGACAAGTTGGTCAATTTCCTGAAATCCATCACCATTAGACTAGCCTGACTGAGCCCCTCACCTCCCACTCTGAGGTCCCCTGGGCCCAGTGTTTCTCAACCAGTAATAATTTTATCGCCCCCCACATGGACATGTGACAGTGTGTGGAGACATTTTGGTTAGTCACCATTGGAGAGTGCTGCTGGTATATCGTGGGTAGAGGCCAGAGTTGCTGCTGAACATCTTTCAGTGCACAGGACAGCATTCCACAGAGAGCCTCCTAGGACACGGGTGGCCTGGCCTGCAGGCAGCCCCAGAGTGGGAACACATCCTGCCTGCGGCACATCAGCCAAGCCCCTTCACTCCAAGACAGCCCTGAGCAGTGTGAACTGGTAGTTTCGGGGACAAGCAGCAGCCCTGCGGAGGTTCACACAAACCCTGGAAGTCATTGTTTCAGGAGAGCCGGCACAGCTCAGAAAAGCGTGC
>NW_006210004.1:860939-880026 GCF_000334495.1 Tupaia belangeri chinensis | reverse complement strand
TTCCCTACAAAATACTTGTTATATCTTCTCAAATCTTCACTTCTCTAATCAGTTTGTGTGGGTTCTTGAGCCATCATTATAAAATCTTCCTGCAGGAGTGAATCTTTTTTTTTTTAAGTCTTGTTTTTGTTTTGTTTTGTTTTGTTTTGTTATTCCCAGGATTTTCAGAGCCTGATTCCTTATTAAAAATACATTTTCTTCCTTCTTGATATTGTTCACAATCTTTAAACAAATACAACCAGAAAGCCCTTTTTTTACCACGATGAATTCTAATAGTTCTGCAGTGGCCATGTATATTTTTTTAAGCTCTATCATTTTCCCCACAATACCAATTGATTCTTTCCTATCTTTTGCAGTAAAGTTCAGATGACTTCCCAAGACTGATTTCTCCTTACTACTGAAGCATACATTTGCTGTCTTTATTGCTTATTATTTATAGCCCTCCTCTGGTTTCCCAGAAAATGAAAAACAGAGTTACTGTGGAAGGTCTTCTGGCCACAAAATATCTTAAAATATATTTGAGGGACCTGAGAACTATGATTTGAAGAGATCATGATGGTTCTAAGTGAGGGACTAATTGAAGGGGGTAGATTAATTTACTAAAGTAGGGAAGTCATAGGACTAATCCTAGCTTGAAAACAATTGCACTCCTATCTCCTAATATCAAATGAGCACTTACTATGTCTAGGCACATACTTCTAATTTTACAATGACTACTTCATTCTGTTCTCACAAAAACATTATGACCTAAATGTTAATATTTACTGATCGATTTTACAGACGAGGAAACTAAAGCTTTAAAAAGGCAAAGTAACTTGCCCCGTATTATACAGCTCGTAAGTGATGAGTCCAGGATTCAAATTCAGGTCAATCTGACTCAGAACTCAAATCCTCCAGCCTGCTACTGTTATATGTGCCCAAATACCCTGACCTTTTCATCATAATACTCAGGAATCCCATGCAAATCTATGTGACATTTAGACTAGCAAGTCTATTATTTATAGAGAAAAGGAATAACTCCTCATTCCCTTATTGGGTTCAAGAGTCTACAAAGCAGGGCAACCCATTTTTCCAGGACCCCTCCCTTCTTGGGAGCTCCATTTTTCCTTTCTTCTTCAATAAAACTCTGTGCTTTGCTAAACCTCTCTGTGTCTACACTCTAGTTCTTCCTGAGTGTGGGACAGGACACTCCTGTATCTCACTGTGAGTGCTGGATCCAATCAGCCCTGCACTCCTGCATCCCTGCGTCATATTTTGGTGTGCCGGCCAGGAAACATCTAGACTCCCCTTTTTCACGTGGGAACGATAAAAAGCCGTTCATCAGGTGTCAACACCCCTTTACAACACCTGTGGACACACTGGAACTCCTGACCCTCAGTCTCTAAAAAAGTACCTCATCTTTTACACCCAAGCTTAAGCAATACAAATTAGCAAGTAAAAATATTCAGCAGTTAAACTTATTTCTAAATGCCTAAAAAATAAAAGTAAAATTCCAAATATATATATATATACACATATATATGTGTGTGTGTGTGTGTGTATATTAAACAGTCTAGAAAGCAACTTTAGCGGGCCAGAAATAAAATACAGACTGTCCTCTGAAGAGCGAGATTAAATTATGAAACCTACACACTCGCTCAACATGCTGAAAGCAATGCAAAGATCTAACAGACAATACTGTTTCAGAAGAATTCAGAAAATGGTTAAATGTCCTGTTTTAAAAAAAAAAAAAAAAAAAAAAAAAAACACTTAGTTTTATGATCCAGACCAAATGAAATGTTAAATGGGAAAAAGAAATTTAAAAAAATTAAAAAAAAAAAACTATGAGGTTTTTCTTCAGGCAGTATAAAGTCCTAAGGCAAAGAACCCAACTTTTTGTCTAGTACACAGGATGTTTTTATTCAGCTGAGGCAAGAGTGAGGTCAAGAGGCGGCGGCAAGAATGGCAGCTGTGTCTGTTCCCCACCAGGAATTCTTGGCAACCAGGAAAAGGGGTCCAGATAGTCAGAAACGGCATGGAGATCAAAGGTGGGTCACAATCAGCCTGCTGGAAAGTCCCCACATCGACCTGTCACCGGTGACACGGAAATGAAGGAGCGACATCAGCTTTAGATGTTCTTTTGGCTGTGTCTCTCCTAAACCAAAAGCTATATTGGAAACGCTAGTCAATCTAGGACACGCCTCGCTGCCCATCTTGCAATAAAGTTTCTGCTGTGTAATAAAGCTCCTGAAGTGTTTTTATGGAAAATTTCCTTTTTCTGTTGCTTTTATTTTGTCTTCATCATCTCAGGGGTGACAGGTTATCAAAGGGCTGTTTGCGCTGCTAATGAAAGCGAGGCTTCTCCGGTGTTGGAGTGACGGCACTGTCTCCGGACGCTGGGCGGGTTAATGCGGCACAGTTCCAACACAGCCTTGAAAAGCAACAATAATGTGATTTGGGTCTAGTGTCATTAAACTTGATTAGCTGGGTGAGCTCATGAAAATCCATAATTAACTAGGAAAACAAGAAGACAGATGTTTTTGCTAGAAAATTGAGAAAACCTGGTCTTCAGTTAGACTGCCGGCACCTCGCTTCTTATTTATACAGGACAAATGATACCCCCAAACATGAGTCACCTCTTATCTAATCACCCCCACTTCTCATGGCGAGGTGGGAGAAAAGGAAATGCAATTTCTCCAGGTATGCTGAAGCTCATCTGACAAGTTGGTCAATTTCCTGAAATCCATCACCATTAGACTAGCCTGACTGAGCCCCTCACCTCCCACTCTGAGGTCCCCTGGGCCCAGTGTTTCTCAACCAGTAATAATTTTATCGCCCCCCACATGGACATGTGACAGTGTGTGGAGACATTTTGGTTAGTCACCATTGGAGAGTGCTGCTGGTATATCGTGGGTAGAGGCCAGAGTTGCTGCTGAACATCTTTCAGTGCACAGGACAGCATTCCACAGAGAGCCTCCTAGGACACGGGTGGCCTGGCCTGCAGGCAGCCCCAGAGTGGGAACACATCCTGCCTGCGGCACATCAGCCAAGCCCCTTCACTCCAAGACAGCCCTGAGCAGTGTGAACTGGTAGTTTCGGGGACAAGCAGCAGCCCTGCGGAGGTTCACACAAACCCTGGAAGTCATTGTTTCAGGAGAGCCGGCACAGCTCAGAAAAGCGTGCCTGACATGAGAACCAATCCTAAGACAGTATACGGCACAGGGGCTGTGACCTCCCTTATTGCACTCTGCTCAACTCCTGGGGAAAGCGGTTTTCTGCCACAATCCTTCTCCAGCTTCTCATTTTCAGCTTAGGCCCTTAGGCCCTTAAAGAGCAGGCAAGGGCAAGAAACCACAGACTGAGTAATGGGAGAACGGGTGCACTCATGGATTTTTATACAACTTGGTACAAGTAACCTTTGAAACCCAGATTTCCCCAAGCGCTAAAATAAGGTTGCTTATAATCTTTCTGTCTCACAGGGATAATTCAGAGAAGTGAGAAAAGAAGACCTTCAAAACCTTGCATTAATATATCAGGTGCAACCATATGAAATTGCCATTTTTGTAGAACAAAATTGGTTGGGTATTGGCATTTTCATTTGGCTCAACGTAATATTCATGGATATTCAGAGAACATTGTGGCTCTTTACACCACCAACTCTATCCCAGCTAGGCTCACGACCACCCTGTGAGAGAGATAAATTTCAAGGAAAACTCTTGTTTTATAAATGGGGAAACTAAGGCTGCAGAGGAGATTTGGTACGAATCTCCTCTGCAGCCTAATACAACACAGCTAATATTCAGCAGACCCAAAACTCAAATCCAAAACTTCAGATCCTTCAATCAACTTCTCATTTCCTTCTCTTTATTCTCTTCAGTCTCAGGACTGAGTCGCTATTCTGTTCTTAATTTCTAAGAGAAGGGTCTTTGTTGGTTTGTTTTGTTTTTGTTTTTAGATACCTATAGAATAAAGATAGTAAATACTATTTTATTTTATTTTTATTTTTTTTGTCTCAGGACTGGGTCACTATTCTGTTCTCAATTTCTATCAGATTTTTTTTTCTGAGCTACCCACAGAATAAAGATAATAAATAGTATTTTATTTTTTATTTATTTATTTATTTATTTTTGGCAGTGTGTGCCAGAAAGAGACAGAGAGGAAGGGCGAGGGAGAAGGTACTGTCCCCCTATACGGTGAGGTCATGCTATGATCTCTTCCTCTCCATTTCTTCATCCTGTCACATTCTGGGGCATGCATGTACACACACCTGGTATGTTTTTCAAGCCACCAGAGATGGGATTCAAACCATAGTAGATCATGTAGGGTCCAGCTCCCTATACCACAAGGTCAGCCCTTATTTAAAAAAAAAAAAAAAGAAAGAAAAGAAAGGAAAGAAAGAAAGAAACCTTCAGATCTTGAACCCTTCCTACCAGCTGATCAGCCTAAGCCAAGAACAACATGTTATATGATGAGACCATTACACTCTGCGCAAGAAGAAAATTTTATAACTGAAGCTGGGGTTAAAATTCAGGTAGGAGCTGGCTTTATTCTCAGCCAAAAAGCCTTGCCAGAAGGGAAGATAGGTCTAGCCCAGGCTCATGCACAAGCTGCACTAATTCAGAACAAAGAGGTGCCCTAGGTTGGTAATAAAAGACCTCTACGAAGGGCAGCAGCATCCTCACTTCTTCACGCCCCCAGGCCTCACGCACTCCCCTGCCTCTCCAGCCCACAGATGCACAAACTCATTCTTAATGAGCTTCAGTGTCAAACAGCAAGCGTCAGGGGAGCAGGGCCCAGGTTTCTGATCAATGTGAGCAATATTTAGCCTTCCCTCAGCCCTAGATCTCCCTCGCCCGTTCAGCAGTTCTGCAGTGTTATTTTTAGTGTGTTAACAGAGATCCCTGGAGTGATGTGCAAAGAGCCCAGTCACTGGAGGGGCTCTGCTAAATTCATAACCTGAGAGAGGCCTGCAGCACCAGGGTTTTGGGAAGGAGCCCATCCAGGAGCTCACAGAATCATAGTTTCCTCTTTTCTCTGTTACATTTATTTTGTTTGATTCATTTGGAAGACAGCTTCCCATGTAACACTCTTGTGGTCATGCAGACAAAATTCCCTCCCCAAATTTCATAAATTCATGCATGAATGAAAAAACAAAGATGCCTATTGTTTAGAACATTGTTCCATATTTTAACTGTGGAATGCTGCTGTTTCAGGGTGCTGGGTACTTGGATAGGAGAAATGAAGACCAGCACAATTCTCCTGCCTTAATGATAAAAGAAATGCTAAAATAAAAATAAATGATAGTATTCAGGGAGGAAAATAAACCCGTAAGTTTATGTTACATTAAAATATATGTTAGGAAATAAAAATCATTCACTCTTAACTGATGTTAAGCCTTCGGTTTCGTATTTAAATAACCTCTACCCTAACATTCCCTCTGAAAAGCTGTCAGTATAATTAGAGCTGTAACAAAGGACATACAGACTTACCCAGGAAAGAAAATTATGACAGGCTTGATCAAAATTACCCTATAAATATCACTTTACTGTTTTAACTACCACGTTTTAGTTCTAGGGCCATGAAAATGAGTCACTGCTACCAAAACGAGGCGTAGAGATGAAATTTGATTCATTCCTTTTACAGCAGTCATACATACAGATGTGCCCACTGAGAGACTCATTCTGTGATTAATGTGTGCGTAGTCCCTAGCGGGCATGGTCCATAAGTGCAAAAGTTATACTAAAAGTAAGCCTGAGGGACTAAAAGCAGAAATCAAGAACTTTTCCTCCATTTCTCATTATTAACCCTGGAACAATATGAGGTGAGAACACCCCCAGCTGAAGTGATGGCAAAGGACTGAGCAGCCCTTGGCAAAAGAAAACATAATTGGTGCCACCACCTGACTGCTCTACCTTGTACATCATTCTGGCTTTTCGTTGCATAATAACTTTAGCAGGTGACAGACTTTCTTTTTTTAAGAGAGTTTTGCTATAGGGTGCGTGTGCTAGCCAGAGATACCACAGTAAGTGAGAAATCACCTCCCAGGGGAGAAAGCTATGTCTCAATGCCTTCTCCTCCATTCTCCTCTCCGGATTTTGGGCATGCACACACACGCACCCGGCATGAGTTTTAAGTAGCCGGATCTGGGACTTGAACTGAGGTCTACTATGTGGGAGTCCAGCAGAGTAACCATTACACTATCTACAGACTTTCACCGAATTTGGAACCTACATCAAGGAACACAAAGGCAAATGGTAGGAGAGGAATAAAGAAAAAGAAACAATACAGTTAAATCTGCCCTCTTAGAACAATACCTTGACTAATAAACACTTTAAACAATGATTTTGTTCTTACTAATGATTTCCTCGTTTAGTTTATCTATTTCCTTCATGGTGGGCAAGCACCCTCGGCAGGACCCTCTTGCTGTGATCCTCCCCGAGGCCCTGCAGACAGCCAGGATCATGGGTCCACCCACAGATATGCCTGGTATGCTGAGGTAGAGGCAAACCTGAGAAGTGAACCCAGAGCCTTCCGACGTGGTTTCCACAGTGCCCTCACCAACCACACCACAGCAGCTGGGCCTCACGATCAATTTTTATGTTGCTTATTGAACTTTACTGTCAAGAGTGAGGTTACAGAGGAAAATGTCTTATGAAGGGGGAGAGAAATTACTTAATTCCATCATAAAACAAAATGAAGAAAGTATCTATACAGTTTGCTACATTGTTTCTTATAAATATGAATCGTTATGCCTTGTTGCAGAAAAGACTGACAGAGCTCATATCCTCTAGAAGTGGAAATCAGAAGCTCTGAAATCTATTCATTGATGCAAGATTTGATTTTGATGACTTGCCAGAGGAAAGCATGAAGCTTGTATTTCTCTGGGTCCAGGGAAAAAAAGGCTAGACTGTCTTTCAGAAAGGCTTTGGTTTAAAATACTAAGTATTATTAACTAAGTTGATTAAGATGATTATTAAGGGCCAGCTAGACGTAGTGGCTAAGGCAGGCATAGAGTGTGGGTCTTGGACCCAGTGGCTTGAAAATACACCAGGCACATGTACATGTGTACCCAAAGTCCTGAGAGGAGAATGGAGGAGAAGAGATTGCGGCATGACCATCCCCCGGGGGTGACCTCTGACTTTCTCTCTCTCTTGCTCTCTGTCTCTCTCTTTGGAAAGATGTGTCCTATAGCACTAAAAAAAATGATTACTGAAATAAATATTTAGAGTTTCCAGAACCATTAGCCTAAAAAAAATTGAGAACATCTAAATGGTCAATTCAGGCAACTTACTTTTAAAGTGATTTTTCTTTTCTTTGTCTTTTTTTTCTTTTCTTTTCTTTTTTAGTCATAGGGTGCAAGCACAAACCATGGGGTTGGGGGGGAGAGAGACATATACAGAGGGAGAGAAAGTGAGACATTATCCCCTAGAGGGGATGGCCATGCCACAGTCCCTTCTCCTTCGTTCTGCTCTTGGGATTTTGGACACACATCCACATGCACCCGGCATGAGTTTCTGGGATTCAATCAGCAGTTGGCCATGTGGGAGTCCAGAACCTTAACTACCAAGCCACCTGCTGGCCTCTTTCAGATTTGATTCTATGGTGATCCAATCGCAATATGTTCGATTCCTGTTTGTTATGTGGAACTGGGGGAGCCAGAAGGAACAGAAAGCAGGATACGATTCATAATGCATTTATCACACACATTCGGCCTCTTCATGTCAGGGGGAGAAGGTTGGGAGGGGTGGCCACTGGTCCTAAGGACGCTCTAAGGGGCACCAAGTGACCAAGACAAGGGACCAGAGAAGGGGTGAGGAACAGAGGGCATGAGGACATTCCAGGGGCAAAAGAGACCAGGGTACACTGTGGCAGTCTTACCTAAGCTCTCTCAGAGGCTACAGGCAAGTAAGATTTGTGGCTGCTGGTTCTCTGGTTTGAATGTGTTCCCTCCCAAATGCATGTTGAAGCTTAACTGCCACTGTAAAAGTTTTAAGAAGTTGGACCTTTAACAGGTGACTAGGCCATCGTGAACAGATTAAGGCAGTTACTGCAGGGGTGCGTTCATTATAAAAGGATGAGTTCAACTCCCTTTAGTCTCTTTCGCCCTCTCTGCGCTCTTTGGTCCTGTGATGGCTTCTACCATGTTATCTGCCTCCTGCCATGTTATCATGCAGCAAGAAGGCTCTTAGCAGATGCCAGCCCCTCAGTCTTATATTGCCCAGCTTCAGAAGCATATGCCAAAAAAAATGCTTATTATAAATTACCCAGTCCATCACAGTCTGTTATGAGAGCACAGATAGACAGCCACCATCAGCTGGAATATCCCTCACATTTTGCCTTTATCGTCCCAGGGCATCCAGCTGTTTTCCAAGTGAAATCAAGGGCTGCTGTTGATCTTTCCTACTGAGAAAGTGTTGGCTTTGCCAATAGACTGTCTACACTATTTCGAACATAAATTGGCATTTGGGTTATAATGTCTAATGAAAACTAAGAATCAATTTTCTTAAACCAGCCATTATCTCTTTAACACTTTATCAGAAGCCATATCTGAAGCCCTATATCTGATAAGTACGCTTTCTTACAGTGAAAAATTGGAGATGATCATTTACCCTGAGTAACCGGTGGAGCCTCCTGCCCCTATTGAAGCCACTCAGAGAGAGAAAAAGCTTGAGAATCTACATCCCGGGCTTTTTCTTCCTTCTCAGCTCCCTCTCTTCTAACACATCAGTAGGCTAACCTGTTTTTATAATAAAAATCCACCAGCAGAGATTCAAACCTCTGAGTTTCATTCAAATAATGAGATGGACCTTTTTAACAGGTGATTTGAAGTCCCCAGACTATAATTTAAACTCATTCCATCTTGTCCTCTCCTACGTATAAACTGAACCACAAAACTGGGGAATACAACTTCAACTGACCAAACTATTTTGTGACCTTCAGCATTTCCTGCTCACATTTCTGTCTAAATCTCAAATCTAACTGAAGGGGGTTGGGAAAGAGGCAACCATTAGATTAATAAGATTCACAGAGAAATAATGATTACCTAATTTAGCAGTGAAGAGAGAATAGGAACAACCTTCAAATGTCATCATCGGAGGCAGTGTTGAAATGCCTCCTTTTTCTGACACAATTCTGTCAATTAGCTGAGTAGAGCAATTACCATTCCTTTTTCTTTTTTATTTGCAAAGAACCAAAACTTTCTAAGGATGATAAATGACTCCCTGGAAAATTCAATGCTTGGTTCTGCTAAATTTGCACTTTCCATATTGTATGGGTTTGGATGGACTTTTTTTTTTCCCAGTTATTTCTTCTAATCAATGGGGTGAGCAACAAAATAAATAAATAAATAAGAAACAAAGCCCTGTGAAGAATTTGGAGACGGGGGCCTTACAAGAAATCAGGCACACTCACATCTGTCCAAATGACCAGCAAATGAATACATAGCTCAGTATAATTAGTACATTAGAGGACGTTGTTAGCTAAATGATGAAGTAAATTTCATTTTAATTGTTTTGAATCCTATCCCCATTTCCCTAAAATAAAAAAAGAAAAGGAAATGTATTCAGATTATGACCTTTGAGAATTCTGGACTCATTAGCGTTTCATACAACACAGCACAGAATTAAAGTGGGAAATGGATGCGCAATGTTCGCCTAACTGCAGTGTGTACATCATTAATGGCACATAATTAAGAAGGTGTCAGTGTCGGTCCCGGGTCTCGGCTGACAATGGCTCACAAACAGCATTTTCAGACCAAAATAATAGCCAGTTAACAGTGGTTAAACCTGTTCGTTTAAAAGGACAACACAGACCTAATTTTACCCCAGTGCTAGGACAGGAGACAAAAGGACCGGGGGTGGGGGGTTATAAACAAGAATGTACACCCCGTGCCAGGTTTCAGAACTTTCTGTAGCCTTGAGGGTCCCCCAGGCCTATAGAAGGAGAAGAGGTGGGAAGGGAGCAAGAAAAACCAGGCACAGACAGAGGCCATGGAAGGGATGGCAAAGGGAAAAATGATACAGAAGGGAGATGGGGAATGAGACGGCTATCAAAATTGCCCTCTGAGAGGCAAAATGGTAGTGCAGCATCTCTGCAAGGCTGACTCATATGGTCAGGTTTCAAGTTCATGCCCAGAGGCCTCCCGGAGTGCACCAGGCACACACACGCCCAGGACACGAGGCTGGCTGAGACTGGAGGGCGGGGGTAAACCATAACATCAGGACTCTGTAGTGGGTGCTGCCTCCTCGAAGTAAAAGAAAAAGAGAAAAAAACTAAAGGGGGGGAAAAGAAGTTGCCCTCCGATGCCACCTACATACCTGAGACAGACTGCCTTCCACAAGGATATAAAGGAAGGAAAAGACAAGAAAAAAGAGAAGAAGGAGAAGGAAAAAGAAAAAGAAGAAACCAAGAAACCTTTGAGGCAGAGGGACCTATGAGATATCTCTCAGAAGACTAACCAGAGGGGACCAGCAGTTGGCGTAATGGCTATGTCGCTTAACTCCCATGTAGTTGACCACGGTTTGAGTCCCAGACCCGGTGGCTTAAACTCACACCAGGCGCGTGTGTGTGCGTGCCCAAGAAGAGAATGGAGGAGAAGGGACTGTGGCATGGCCATCGCCCCCGGGGCGGGGGTGATTTCTCGTTTTCTGTCTCCCTGTCTCTGACTTTCTGGCGAGCGCACGTACCCTATAACAAAAACCTCTCCAAAAAAAAAAAAAAAGACTATCCAGAGGAGTCCAAAAACAGCTAGAGTCCTCCATTTTTAATCTGAAGAGGTCTGTTTCAGTGATCTGCTGCAGTATTACAAACCACCCCAAACTTAGTGACTTAAAACAATAGTGTATTCTTCTCCACTATTCTGTGGGTTGAGCGGTTCTGCTCCATGTGGTGTAGCTAGGGTCACTTATTTGGCTGCACGGGCGAGCTCCCTTACCCTAAAACAAAAACCTCTCCAAAAAAAAAAAAAAAGACTATCCAGAGGAGTCCAAAAACAGCTAGAGTCCTCCATTTTTAATCTGAAGAGGTCTGTTTCAGTGATCTGCTGCAGTATTACAAACCACCCCAAACTTAGTGACTTAAAACAATAGTGTATTCTTCTCCACTATTCTGTGGGTTGAGCGGTTCTGCTCCATGTGGTGTAGCTAGGGTCACTTATTTGGCTGCAGTGGAGTGGGAGCTTGGCTGAGACTGGAACTTCCAAGATGGTTTCTCATCTTGGCGGGCCTCTCTCCATGTGGCTTCGCATCATTCGGTGGTCTACCTGAGCTTCTTTGCTGCATGGCAGCCCCTTCTGAGAGGAGGTTCCAAGAAGATATGCCCCAATGCGCAAACATTTACCTAATCTCTGCTTTACTTATATTTACCAAGGTCCTATTGGCTATAGCAAGTCCTATGGTCAAGCCCAGAGCCAGTATGGGAGGAGCTACCAAGATCCATGTTCACTGGAGAACACTAACATAATCCACCACAAGGGCACAAGCACGTCAGAATCAAAGCCCTTTTCAAAAGTTTTACCCCTTATTTGAAGCTGGTGGAAGGGCCCAATACAACGTTACAGAAACTGCTATGCATTCAAGATCTCCCAGCATGCACACGCACACGCACACGCACGCACTTCTCCAATGTTCCTTTACTCTGTGAATGGTGATCCATTCCACTGTATATGCCAAAAACCTGAGAGTCACCCTTGATACTGCCATCTCCTTCCCTTACACCATAATTCTGATTCATTTCCAAATTCTGTCCATTCTGAATCTTAACTAGCTCTTAAATCTGGCCACTTCTTACCATCTCCAGTAATCTCTCAAGACTACCGTCATAACCTTCTAATTGATCACCCTAAGGTGTTTACCAACTGTAGCCAGAGTGAATGTTGCGAAATGGAATCGGATCATGTCATGCTCTCCTGCCTCTCTTTGATTTTTTAATCCCTTCAAACTCTTCCCATCACTCATGATGAAGACCAAAGTCCTTCCATGGCCTATAAGGCCCTATATATTCTGGCGTCCCCTTGCCCTTCAGTCACTTTCTCCAAGTACTCAGCCCTCCAGCCATGCCACACTTCACTTTCACAAACACGCCCACACTGTCTCCCACAAGGCCTTTGCACACTCCACCTGGTCACCTCTTAATCCACAATCAAAGCCCAAGCATCACTAACAGTCTTTACTTTGTCTTCCAAGCCAGGTGAATCATCTTCCTTCAATCCCAGGAGTTATATCAGTTAGGTGACTTGAGATAGATGCACACGCGTGCACACACACACATATATCAGTTAATGGAATGTGAGCCTGTAAGTGCAGGAACTGGCTTTATTTTTGACTACTTAGCATAGGGTAATATTAACAGTAAGTATCTATTGAGCATTTACTATTTGCCAAGCACTATTGCATATTGGGGGATATAGTAATAAACAACAAAGTTGCACATGGAGCTTATAGTCTGGTTGGGGAAGCAGGGGAAAAAATTTAAATACACATATACATGCTATAATATATGCTAGTGGTAAGCTCTAGAAAGTAAAAGCATAGTAAGAAGGTAGAGAGGGACAAAGGAGATGCTATTTTACATAAGAGGTCCTGAGCAGGTCTCTCTGAAGAGGTGACATTTTGAGCAGGGACTTGAGCAAAGTCATGGGACCGTGTGAGGAAGAATGTTCTAGGCAGAGAAGATAGCAGTGCAAGGGCCCTGAGGACCCAGTATTGTACAAGTCTGACAAGTAGTCAGAAGGCCAGGCTGAGTAGAGGGGAGTAAGGAATAAGGCCAGAGAAGAAGGCAGGAACTTGGTAAGCCAGGATGAGATCATTAGTCCCCTAGGGTTCCTATAACAAATTATTGCAACTAATACAAGAGACATTTAATTTTTAATACTTTAGGAAGCCAGAAGTCCAAAATCAAGGTATGCCATCAGGCTTAGTTCATTCTCGAGGGTCAAGAGGGGGAACCTGTTCCAAGCTAACTTCCGGTGGGTGCTCCCTGACTGCAGATGTATCACTCCTGTCGCTGCCTCTGTGATCACACAGCTGTCTTCCTTCTGTGCATGTCTGTGTGTCTCTCCTCTTAGAAGGAAATCAGTCATTTGGATTCAGGGCCTAGTCAATTCCAGTATGTCCTCAAATGAACTTTATTAATTACATCTGCAATAGCTCTACTTCCAAACTAGTCACATGCTAAGGTTTAGAAAAGGACACAAATTTTGGAGCAACACTTTTCAACCCAGAACAATAAGGACTTGGTTTTAGTCTAAGTTTGTGATAGCAACAAATGAAGAAATGAGCAAACATACAAATGCAGAAGTGAGCGATCAACCAGATGAAAATATGTAGCCATCACTTGCCAAGACCACCAGATGGAACTTTCTGAGTTACCAATGGACACCGCTCTGTGAAAGGAAAAGGCTTTTGCCTCAGGCCCCTCTTTCTGAATGGATATACTAAACACAGTATTTTTTAAAACTTTCCAAGAGGCATAAAGACACCCCTTGAAGTGAAAAAGCAGCAATGCTCAGAGAAGTGAGCTTTCAGACCCCGTGGAGGGGATTTCATCGCACACAATATTTCAGACAGGTGGCCATCCCTCCTGTCTCTTGCATCCCGAGCTCATTTCTCTCAGGTTATTGTTTTTCATAATTAGGTCTGAATTTGGGGTCCACCCAACATAATGCCAAGAGACCAGAGAGGGCCAATCTTACTTCCCTGCCCAACCCTCATTATAAGCCTCAGCTGATGTGCTGCTGAGTCCTGACACTGCACATTTATTTAAAATTGCAAGCACCTGTGTACTAGAAAACCAGGCCAGCAGAGTCTTACCTCTTCCTCCCCACCCCCACGCCCAGCAGCCTCCATTCTCAGGGGCAGCCTGTCCTCCCACCACCTCCACAGCCGGAAACCAGAAGTCTCAGTGATTCATGCACCTAATGAAAGCAAACTTCCCCCACTTGAACACCTGAGATGGCCTCATTAAGTTTCCCTCGCAAGGCAGTCCCATCCTATGCTAAGATGCAAGCCCACCAAGGGTTAAAGAAATAATTATTGTGGGGCTGGGAGACTTGGTAAATAGCATTGCCTAAGGAGGAAGCAGGTTTCCTGAGCCCAGCTGAGAAATACAATTAAGTTGTAATATTTTGTCAGGGTTTTTTCCTCCTCCTTACTGTTTATCAGTGTTAAGAGACAATTTATACTTTGCAATTCTCTAGGATGGTGAGTGTACCTCACAGCAGGCAGGTAAGATTAAACTGTCTGTCATGAGGCGCTGGCCTTCCATGTTGCTACATACACATAGCCGGAGAGATGAGAGCCTTGGGCACTGGAGATCTGCTGACTTAGAACTCGACAACTGAGAGCAGGCGCATCATTGCCTCCTCCACCTTAACTATTGCTTGGAAGCTGGAATCAAAGCTAATTGAAAAGGTTAGGCTTCCCTTTCTACACAGAGTGGAGCTCCTGCACAATCCCCTCAACACAGAAAATGAGACCTCTTAGGTTTATTCCCAAGGGTCTCTGGTTCCCCAAAAAGTCAAAAGCAGAGTCCTTTACCTGCAAGAAAAATCTATGACTAGGCTGAAGGCACCATGATTAATTCATTTCCTCACTCAACCTCATGTGACTAACACATTCAAATAAGGAATGCATTTCAGAGGGGACACATTTAGCCCGTCTCAAAATCCAATCAGTCTTGGATTTTTCTGTTATAGTTTCATCACTTTGAGTAACTGAAAATTTGTTGACTCTCCTTATCTGCATTTGTCTTACACACTTTGAAATGAAAGTGTATGGGGCCAGCAGGTGACGTAGTGGTTAAAACACTAGCCTCCCATATAGTCGACCACAGTTCTAATCCTGGACCTGGCAGCTTAAAACAAACCAGGTGTGTGGTCGTACATGCCCAAAATCCTGAGAGGAGAATGGAAAAGCAGGGTTTGAGGCATGGCCACTCTCCCTGAGGGGTGATTTCTCACTTTCTCTCTCTCTGTCTCTGTCTCTACAGCAAGTGCACGTGCCCTATAGCAAAAATATCTCAAAATAAATAAATAAAAGTGTATGGCCATAAAAAGAGTAGTATATGAATGTTCACTGCAGTTTTATTCAAAATAACAGAAAAACTAGAAAACCCAAGTGCACATTAACAGGAAAAATTAGACAAATTGTGGCACAGACATACAATAGAATAGTGTTTATCTATTAAACAGGACAAACCTATGACATTTGCAACAGCATGGAAAGTTCTCATAGACATGATGCTGAGTCAAAGAAACCAGACCCAAAAAAGTACCTAACTGTATGATACCATTTCTGTGAAGCACAAGATCAGGCAACACTTACTTATGATGGCAAGTCAGAACCATGGTTATCTCCAGAGGGGAGAAAGACTGGAAGAATATTTTCCAGAATGTTGGGCATGTTCTACATCTTTTTCAAAAAACAGATTTAACTTTATTTATCATTATTATATATTATTTTTATTATTTTAATTTGATATGGTCACATGTGCTCAGCAGAGACAGACAGACAGAGAGAAAGTGAGAAAGCAAGCCACCAGGTCCAAGACTCGAATCACAGTTGGCCATGTGGAAGTCTAGTACCTCAACCATCATGCCACCTGCTGGCCCCAAAATGTTCTGTATCTTAATCTGCCTGCTGGTCACTTGGTATACACACTTGTAGAAAGTCACTGAGATGTATATTTAAAATGTGTTCATTTTGCAGTTAATGTAAATTAAACCTCAACAAAGAACTTCTAAAATGTGCTCATGATATCATTTAACTCCAATTGTATTCTCCCTGCCTTCTAGACTGTCCAGGACTCCAGGAGACTGCTCAAAATAAGCTTTCAATGCTCTGAGACTGCTGGCTTGCCTACCAAACTAAGTCCCAGCTTATTAGTGAGCCCTCAGATGTTTGCCAGATAGATGGCAGTGGGTGGGTGGGTGGGTGAGCTGATGGATGACTATGGATGCATGCATTATGCCCTCCAACTGAGAGGAAGAATGACCCATCCCATAATGCTCAACTTCTCTCCCAAAGCAGGAACTAAATCTATGCCCATTCAACCACCCACCCTCTTCAGGTTCTCCAGGGACCAATGGAGAGCTCAGTGTTCACTAGTCACAGGCTGAATGATCAAATGACAGATGTCACTTTTTTTTTTTTAGAATTATTTTATTTAACTTTATTTATTATTATTATCATTGTTATTTTCCAGTTTGATCAGAGAGAGAGACAGAGAGAGAGAGAGGAAGTGAGAAAGCAAGCCACCAGGTCCGAGACTTGAACCATGATCAGCCATGTGGGAGTCCAGCGCCCTTAACCACCATGGCACTTGCCGGCCCTGACAGATGTAAGTTAATGGGTCTACAAAGTGATGAAGCAGTAACTTAGACCTATAACAATGTTCCATCCACCTGAGCTACTAGGAAATCACGATTATAAAATGTAATAAAGCACTAACCTGGATAATCTAAACTTAATCCAAAAATGACTTGTATTATGTGTCTTAAAAACTATTACTGCTACCTAATTGTTCAGCTCAAAGTTTTCTGAGCTCAAGTGTGACAAAATGGTAAAGATCCTAGGTTCACATCCTGGGTCCTCTCTGGACACACTAGGCATAGACTCATCCATGATCCAGGCCAGCTGAGACTAGGAGTGCATTGAAGTGTGGAGACCTGGCTAGAAGCCTCTCTCTCTCTCTCTCTCTCTCTCTCTCTCTCTCTCTCTCTGCCTCTCCCCTCCCCACCCCCCGCCCACCAGAAATGAATAGAGGGCAGCAGGTGGTGTTGTAGTTAAGGTACTGGATCCCACACGGTGAATTGTGGTTTGAGTCCTAGATCCAGGGACTTAAGGATCACACCAAGCACATGTGTATGCATTCCCAAAATTTCAAGAGGAGAAGGAAGAAGGGATGATGGCTCGACCATCCCCCTGGGAGGTGATTTCTTGCTTTCTCTCTCTCTCCCTGTCTCTTTCTCCAACGAGTACACCCTACAGTAAAAATATAAAAAAGGGTGAAAAAAGAAAAAAAATTTTTACTTGCTGATTAGCTACAATGAGAGAAAATAAATCAAATTAGCTAAGAAGATGGCAGGCTTGGGAAAAACTTTATTGATTGATTGGTTTTTGGTAGAGGTTTTTGCCTTAGGGCATGTGCACTCAGAGAGAGAGAGAGAGAGAGAGAGAGAGAGAGAGAGAGAGAGAGAGAGAGACAGAGACAGTGAGAGGGAAAGTGATAAAATCACCCCCTGGGAGGATGGCCACGCCACAATCCCTTCTCCTCCATTTTCTTCCCGGGATCTTGGGCGCATGCGCGCGCGCACACACACACACACACACACACACACACACACGCACACACCCAGAGTGAGTTTCAAGCCACTGGGTCTAGGATTTGAACTGCAATAGGCCATGTGGGAGTCCAGCAATATAACTGCTATGCCATCTGTTGGCTCCAAGAAAAACGTATACAATTAAGGTCTGGGAATCTATTTTCAGTACAAACGCAGTTACTCTTTGGGTCTCTGTAATTGGATCTATCTTGTTTAGACTGAAAACTGTCCATGTCAAGATCCATTTTCTGCTTTATGCAAGATTTTGGAGTCTTTATCTTTTTAATGTATGCACAAGATTTTTCCTTAGAGGGACCAAAAAAAAAAAAATCTTGGTTTTGAAATGCATTCTCAATTCCTTTACAGGTAGAGAGAGAGGAGTCTCAGATCCCAAGGGAAGACACAAAGGGGAGAACAGCAAATACTGCCTTGCTTGAAAAGGGTTTTGGGGTTGAAGTTGATGCTAAGTTCAAGCAAGACCAAAATTTTAGGTGTGAAATGTTAAAAGATGGACAATAAAGATTAACAAGTAAATGTTAAAAGGGCTAAAGTAATACAGGACACTGTTGTGTTTTGGGTTTTTTTTAAATAAAAGTTGAAGCAAATTTGTCGCTCTTTTCTCTCTACTTACTGAGTCTGTGGTATTTGGAATAAAACTGGCTAGACTTTAAAAATAAAGATGATGTTACTCTTCTAAAACAAAAGAACATGCAGCCATAATGGATTATACAGTCTCAGGAACTTGACCCTGGTGATCCACCACCCGTATTTTATAAAGTATGCTTTATGGGGTACTGTCTCCCAATGGCAGAAGCACACAGTCTGCAGGTACCAAAGTTAATTAGGTGACAGACTGTAGCAATCCTCCTTCACCAAAGGGAAGAGTGTGTGCACACATGTACACATTCACTCACTTGTGTACATGCACACACGTGCACACACACCATCCCAACCCCTGCTAGCTCCTAACTGCACTAGATCCCCTGGGCCTGGATGTACCATAGTGACTATAGGCAAAGACTTCTGAAGTTTCTTCTCCTGTTCGGACGTGGTAAAGTTCCACATCTCATGGGTCCTGGTCACAGGGGCTATCAATGGGAAGGTAGACACCAGGGGCATGCCCTCCTCAAGCCCCTCTTCCAGAGTTCCACAAACTTCTGGCAAGCACAGCTGCAGAATGCCAGCATGGCATGCTCCCATACTCATTCCTTCAAAACCCTCTTTCGTGTTCTCAGGAAGGCAATGGAGATGTGATCCATGACTTATGCCTGATGCAACCACAACTTTGCCTGCACAAGCCCTACTGAAGAGACAGAGCCAAACTGACAGCAGAGAACACACACTGTGGTCAGAAGAGGTTCTGAAAGAGGTGCTCACCTCTGGAATGAACTGAGGAATTGAGAGACCACAGAACTTAGTGCCACAGAGCAGGGGCAATAGGAAAGAGAGAAAAGAAGTGGCCACCATGGTTGGGCAGGCTTGACCCTCAGCTGTAACCCAAGTTTTCAGACTTCCCAAAGCTTCAAAAAGGGATGATGGTGAGAGCTGGTTCAGATCCTGGGCCCTGAAGCTGGAATCTCAGTTCAGGCACTTGCCACCTGGGTAATGTCTAGGAGACAACGCACCTCTAGGCCTCAGTTTACTCATCTGTATAGATGATAATGATCCTGGCCAGCAGGTGGTGTGGTGGCTAAAGGCGCTGGACTCCCACTTGGCTGACCGTGGTGCAAGTCCTGGACCTAGAGACCTGCTTGCTTGCTTGCTTGCTTGCTTGCTTTCTCTCTCTCT
>NW_006210004.1:850439-860907 GCF_000334495.1 Tupaia belangeri chinensis | reverse complement strand
TCTCCCCCCCCTTCCTCCCTCTCCTCCTCCCGGGAAGGGAAGGGGAGAGACGGGGAGGGAGGAGAAGGAGGGGGAGGGGAGGAGGGAGAAGAGAGAGAAAGAGAGATGGAAGGAAAGAAAGAAGGAATCCTTGAAAAAAAGAAAGAAAGAAATTCAAATAAAATTTTTTTTAAAAAAGAGCATAATGATTATAGTGATCCCTACCACAGGGTTGTCAGAAGGATTCAGACAAGGCAGACCACACACCTCTAACACCATAAGCCCACACTTGGGGTCACATGTACATGCACAGCCAAGGGAAGTGAATGTCTCTGTAGTCAGGATACCTAGTGGGTTCCCGGCCCTCAGTCACCTTTTAATGAGCTAGACTATATGTGAAGTCGAGATAAGGGAACCAAGAAATCCCCCAGCCTCTCTCTCCTGTACAAGGCTCCTATCTAGGAAAAAACTTGTTCTGAAAAGACACAGTCATGGAATATGAAGACATATGAGCCTTAAAAAGATTTGAACAGGATGGAAAAGGCAGAGAGAGCGAGAGCCTGCTGCACAGGGCGAATGTGTGGCAGCAAGTGACGTCTGGCGTGGGAAGTACAGGCACAGTCAAAAGCAGGGGCCAGTGGGGATGCTAAAGAGTCTGGGGACCCAGGGTAGGCCAGGGAGAGGAGATTCTAGATGAGTCCAAGGGAAGAAGCCCAGCTCAAGCGCCTGAACCTCTGCCTCACATTCTTCTCACAAAAATAAGGTGCCTACCAGCCACCCTCACTCCAATATCAACAGCAAACACTTCATAAACATGCCACTCCGCAGAGGTGTGCACTGTAATACTAACAGCACCTTTGGCCAGGCTGCCTCCTCAGCTTGCTCCTTTCGTAGCGAACTGCAGCTAACTGAATAAAGGAAGGGTGGTTTTGTTCCCCCAGAGAAACCCATTTTGAGAATCTTCCATGTTTAAGATTGGTGATGTGCCTTCAAGTTTTCATCCTCAGAGAAATATTTCCACCAAACATTTGTGAAAGGCAGATAACGTAAAAGGGGGAAATGCTGAAGGTAGAGATTAGGAGGGAATAAAGGAGAGAAGGGGGATAAATAAAACAGCTTCTACATCTCCAAATGCCCAGAATGCTTGCTCCTCAGGATCTACAGCTTATTCTTCGGATATTCCAGAGAGTGACATTTCATGCGGAGGGTGCTAGCATGTGCTAGGAGGTGGAGGTAGCCCCTGCTGACTGTAAGGCACTAAAAGTTGTTGAAAGACCCTCAAACTTTTCTCTTCCCATCATCATGATCCCATTTATTGAACTGTATCCCCAGCTACATAAACCTTGACTGAGCTTCATCCTCAGAGCCTGTCACTGAGCATACGCATCTGAGTTCAGAGAATTCTTGTAGTTTTCCAGAAAACAGGGGGCTAGGAGATTGAATTTCGCACATACTAATAGGTTACTGATGTAACAGGGGTGGTTATCTGGTAGACCTGGCAACTCACAGTTCCTCTCTGTGTTATAAACGCAGAAGCACTTCAAACAGCAGAGACAGTGAACAACCGAGTAATCGAAAAAGATAGCAAATAGGGAGAGAAGGGTGAGAGAAAAACATAATCGTCTGGAGGCATTTAGTGCAAAACTGAATGTGATTCCTCAAAATGGCCCCTGAGTAAAACCACAGTGATCGTGCTAAAGTCTGGAAGAAGAGGAACTCCATCACACTCATGCAACAAATTATGCACTTGTCTTCTCAGAATTTGTTATGTCTCAAAAATCTTTCTTGAAAATGAATAATTTTCCATTTCTATATATCTATTAATAATGACTTCATTTTGGGGGACCAGCAGATGACATAATGGCTATGTCACTGGACTCCCATGTAGTCAACCATGGTTCAAGTCCCGGACCCAGCGGCTTCAAACTCACACTGGACACATGTGCATATGTGTGTGCAAAATCCTGAGAGGAGAATGGAGGAGAAGGAATTGTAGCATGGCCAACCCCCCAGGGATTGATTTCTCCCTTTCTGTCTCTGTCTGTCTGTCTCTCTCTCTCTCTGTCTCTCTGGTGAGTGCATGTGCCCTGTAGCAAAAAAAAAAAAAAAAAAAAAAAAAATTATTTTCTAAAAAAAAAAAATTATCTCTCTAAAAAAAAAGGAGATGAAGTTCTGAACCTAAATCCTCCAGAAAAAGCCTGTGAATGTCCAAGACAAATCCAGTATTAAAATCAAGTAGGAAAATCTCTCAAACTTTATGTACTCTTACTTAATGCAGGATTTTACTATCTTAGCAACATACCTCTCCGGACTGGAATATAAGAGACAAACTAGAAAATCCTGGTAAAGGCAACGCTACAGAAATGAGAAATGTACTGAAAGGGATTGTGTGTCACAACTGCTGTCCACGCAACTGCTGTCCATAATGATGACCTCAGGTCAGCACACAGAGGCTAACGTATACAATCTGGGGTAGGAGGAATACAGACAAGGCAGGCCATGAATTGCTGAGCCTGGCTATGAGTACCTGGGGTAATTATATGATGCTCTCACTTTTGTACATGCTTGAAATGTTCCATGATTGAAAAAGAGAATATTTTAAGGCTAAATTCATTTTAGGGTACTCTGCTTTTAAAAGGTAGAGATCACATCACACATTTTCAAACTAGTTCTTTAAAAAAAAAAAATCCAGCTAAAAATATGAAGGTATTTTAAAGGGTACATCTAAAAAACATATATACATCTAAAAATAACTCATTTTTGGCAGTAATTTCTTTATGTGATGAAAGAGGAGCGTATGTATATCAATCTGTGTGTGTGTGTGTGTGTGTGTGTGTGTGTGTGTATGCACAAGCCAGGGCTGAAATCTATTCTTGCTGTGTTCTCTCTCTCTCTCTCTTTCTCTCTCTCTCTCTCTCATAAACCAGCCAGTCCTGAAAAGTGCAGCCCAAGGCTTTGACAGCCATGACCATCAAGAAGATACTGAACCTTCTGCCAGACCACGTCTTTGGGAAGAAATGCCCTCTCGAGATGTCCATAGGTACCTGGAACCAGGATTTCTATTTGCTACTGCTTGCCTAGCTAGGTTGGTGAGGGCTGAGCTGGATTCAGATTCTGATATTTGGGTCCACCACACATGCATCACCACTACTCTACATGTAGGGCCTGGAGGATTTCACCTCACCCTCTCAATACTGGCCCTTAGAAAAGATTGGTGCTGCAGAGCAATGTACTCTCAGACAAAAAATAAATCGAGTTTACAGGAAACAATTGAATCTGAGTGGAATCCAATCATTCATTCCAAAGCAGGTTAATTGTTCTTCATTTATTCACATCAACAATGTTTCATTGATTTGAACTCAACAGTCCAGGACTGAGAAAGACAGCATCTTGGCATTCTGGGGACTGTCCTTTGGAGGCTCCAAATTATTTGCTGTTTGTGAACACTTAGAGTTGCCAGCCTCCTCTGTATGCTCCTGTCAAGGACCATTTGAGGAGGATCTCAGTGATTATTCTGGAGGAAACAATGTACCCATATGGTTAACATTTATGGACAGTAACTCAAGGCAAGAGTGCCATTTGCTTCTTTTATAGCGGTCGGCATCCACAAAACGGCATCATCAGCCATCTCATCACTCAAAGCAAACCTGGGCACTTAACCAGAAAACACCCTTCCCACCACCCTCACATCCAACAGAACCCATTTTGATTCCTAAATATCTGTCAAACCCATTCCAGTTTTCCATTTCCACTGCCAACACCCTCATCTACTCTACCTTCTTTTAGCTTATTGATATCTGTGTGGAAGTTCGAAATAAGGCCAAGGAAAGGAGGAAGCACCTCTGCACCCCAGAGGTGAAAAATACACCATCCCTACAGGAGGAACCTGCCAGCACAGAATGCTAAATCCTCTGTGTGTTTCAGCATCTGGCTCACATCACCCAAGTGTAAAGCCAGCCAGGCCCAGCATCCACAGGGGTTTTGCTCAAAGAGCTGTCTTGGAGGGAACAGACACTCAGGTAGGGAACAGACACTCAAAAGCTCTCTCTCCAGGAGAATGGTATGAGAGTTGGAGAACAGTTAAGAATGTGACATGAAATTGCCTCGATATAAAGTTGATGGGCGTGGCCTCCAACAAGGAGGCTTGGCTCATGTGAAACTCATTCTAACTCCTGAGGGACTTAAACAGAAAGGCACATTTTGCTTATGGCATTTTTCTTTTTTCTTTTTTCGTTATGCCTGAAAGTACATGTGCTCACTAGAGAGAGACAGAAATGGAGAAAGCACCCTCTCCAATGGAAAATTGTCACATCACAATCCTTTCTTCTCCATTTCTCCATCCTATCAGGATCTGGGGCATTGCATGCACACATGCCTGACATGTCCCTCAAGCCACTAGGGCTGAGATTCAAACCCTGCAGTCGGCCTTGTGGGATTCAGCTCCCCCAACCACCAAACCACTCAGCCAGCCCAATGTTCGTGGTATTTTTCAAAACTAGACTTACAGACCTTGATTGGAATACAGCATCTCTAGTTGCCCCCAAGCCCCATAATACCTGAGAGGATAAATCATATTTCAGCAACCTCCTGTACCCTTGAGGCCTGTAATATTTTACCCCCATAACCTGAACATAAATGGCAACTGTATCACCCTACAATATGTGACACTCTTCGTAACCCAGTGGTCTCTGGAAAGGGAAGGAGGTAAGAACTGGCCTGGAATCTCATATCTCAGGCTAAATTCAGGCAGTGAGACAAGGGAAGTGTCCATCCAGTATTCACAGGCTGGTAAACCAAAAGGAAAAAGCAAGAGTCTTTAAAGTCAAACTGGTGAGAAGCTGAGTATGTAGCCAGCTTCCAGGATAAGGCACGGTGTGAGCAGAGGGGGTCAAAGTCAGCACCCAGCTGAACGCTGCTCTCTGGCTGATTCACATGTTAGTCTCCCTTGGAATCAGCCACACGAGCAGCCGAGTTTGAAGCTCCTCTACAGAAGTCATCATGGGCATGGCTACAGTCCCTTCTGTAGACCCTGCTCCTGCCTATGTTTTCTTGCCAAGGGCAGGATATTCCTGGGTGAAAGGACGGCTCAAAGGTCCAGGCTGCAGCTGACCATTCTCCCTGTGCTTGTTCCAGAGGGGACTGCACTACCAGCGGACCTCAAGGGGAAAGGAAGGCACATCAGATCCTCCCTATCCCAAACAGAGTTCCTCATCCTCAGTAAGGTCCTGACACTTCCTGCCTTTATAAGGAATGTGGATTAGTCCAACTACTTTTTTACTTTTAAAACACTACTTAGAAATCTGGATTATACAGAATCACAAGTGTGTGCCCAGGAATAAATCAATTCTTGGGTGGTCCTGAAGGAGGTAATATTCCTCTCGGGCAGAAATGATACTCCCCAGGAGTATCATGAAGACCTAAAAGGAAATTCTTCTGGATCAACAGAGAAACTAAAGTCCAGAAATGATTTTCACAAGGCCTGCGTCTGTTTTACTAGAACTAGAAGGTATGTTCCCCACAGGAATAAGCCTGGGGCTCTCTCCTAGGCCTCACGGGCTCTTCCTAACTTTACTCCCTCCCCCACAAGAAAGGACCCAGTTTTGTCTGAACTAGGAATTGAGACTGAAATATAATTCTAACTAATGACAACATTCACATGTTTAGGTGAATAATGTTTTGTTGAGAATGTTAGAACAGTAGAAAAGTTAGTTAGCAACATATAGATGACCATCCTGTGTTACCATACTTCCCAAGGTAAGTTATACCCAAAGTATCTACCTATAATTTTAACTATAGGTAATAAATTCAGATAAAATCATAAAGCTTTATGTTATCCACATGAATTAGTATATCCGTGACCTAGAAGAAATTAGGCAAGTTTTTTTTAGTCACTTCAAAGTGTCAAGTAAAAAAATAAAATAGATTCATACCATCGCATTCTGTGAAATACTACATAAAAAGCATAGTCACAAATTCTTTACTATGTGACTTCACAACTTCTCCAAGAGGTGAAACCTATTTTCTCACCCCTTGAACATGGGTTTACACTGAGATTTACTTTAGCCAATGGAACATTAACAACAAGCATAAGGTAAACAGAGGCTAGAAAAGCACTTGCATATTGTGGCTTGCTCTTCTTACTGCACAAGAAACCATGTCAACACAACCACCATATTAATGCACCCAACCTCCTGGAGAATAAGATTCTACGTGGAGAACCGAAGCATCCCTGTCAAGAGCCTGCCAAACACTAGCCATGCAAGTGGGACTATTATAATTCAGTCATAAGCAACCAATAATTGGCCACAGACTTTGTAAAAGCCTAGCTGAGATCATTCGAGCCATCCCAGGTCAGAAGACCCACTACCCTGCTGACCCACAAAATTATAAGGCACAAATTTGGGGCTGTGTGTTATGCAGGAAAAGCTACCTGAGTCATCCTCCAACATTACAGTACCTTCATACTATCTAAGTCTAAAGACATCAGAAATCTCTTTCACTTGCTGGAGAAAGAAAAAATGCTGAGTGAGCTAACAGAGATCTAAATTGAGACTGATAATTATTTCTTTGAGTTTTTTGTTTGTTTCTGAAATAGCCCAAGAAGCCCTATGGTGTAAGACGTCCCACTTGTTTTTATTTCTTCATTGATAACCACCACTTTACTGTGGCTGAACCCTTGAGTATCAGAAATCAGTAATTAGTACCAGAGATCATCACTGCCCACTGAGAATCCCTGACCAGAAACCAGAAATGAAGGAATAGGAATCAAGTTGCATTGTACCCATGCCTCTCCAGTTCTATTCATTGTGAGCCTGTCATGGGGCAATATGGAACTTGCTCTTCTCTGAGTTTCAAATCCAAGACGAGTTGCTCATGTTCTCCAATGGCTGTGCTTACCACCTGTTCAGCGTCCCTTGATTGTTCACTCCTGCATTTATCTGTTCGTTCACACATTTGTTCACTTGTTGCTATCACACAGAGTAACAGCCCTCATTGTGATTTACAAGGCTCTTGGCTATTTCTCCACCATCATTTTCTTACCACTGGCCTCAGCACACCCTGGCCTTCAGACTTCTCATCATGTGTGTCAAGCATCCTTGGTCCTCAGGACCTTTACACTTACTGAAATGATTAATCTGTTCCATGTGGTCTCATTCACCAGGAAGCTACCTTGGGCTTGCTTGTATGGTAGGCTGCTTGGTAAATCTCCCACAGGAATAAAGGAAGCACACAAGACGTAGGCCAAGAACTGGACCTTGGTCACAGCTGCCACATACACTCACCAAAACTGGTCACAAGGTCAACCCAGACTAAAGGGAGGGAAGAGAAAGTCTACCTCCTGATGGTAGAAGCTTCAAAGTTACAGAGCAAACAAGTGTAGAGCTAGGTAGGGAGAGGAAATATGACTATCTGTGAAATTTACCATATTGGCATAGGCCTAAAGGAGGCCTACTATGGTGGTTGGAGGCGCTGGATTCCCACATGGCCAAACACAGTTCGAGTCTTGGACCTGGCGGCTTGCATACTCTCTCTCCTCTCTCTCTCTCTCTCTGTCCTCTCTGGTCAAATTGAAAAAAAAAAAAAGGAAACCTACTAGAAGTGTCTCAGTGATGGAAGATTGCCTTTTTTCTTTATCGCCTTCTTACTCTTTGGATTTTGAACCCATTAAACAATAGCTAAATGATAACTAGATAGACAGACAGACATAGATTTGTAACTAAATCTCTTTTTAAGCCTTTTTTAATGTCTAGTAAGGAAAAATATAAAAACTTCTAGTTAAAGAAAACAGTGTTTTGTGACTTGTATGAACCACATGTCATCTAGGTCTGCATACCCAAGTTTAATTTGTTGACTTCTTTGTATTTCGATTCTTTCTAAAATTCTGTCTGTCCTTAAAGTATGAGGTGACTGAAGTTATCTTTCTGAAGGTTCAGCATAAGGTGATGGTACGTGCATGAGGTCTGAGGTCATACCTACATGAGTTTGACATAGTTATGCTATTTCCTGTCTGTGGAATCTTAGGCAACTCATTTATCCTATTTAAATCACAGTTAACTCCTCAATAAAATGAGATAAATAATATTTTTTGTGTAAAATTTGGGTAAGGATTAGAGAAAATATATACAGGATACCTAGAGAAGCATCTAGCACCTAACAGATGCAACAATGGAAAGTATTATTTAGGAAGTATAAATTTGCATTTTCTTTCCACAAACCACTTCCTATATTACTTTAAAAATAAACCCTTTTGGATTAGATAACTGGCTAATGCACCCATGGGAAGCCCTACTAGTCAACCCTTTAAAAAGGCATAAAAATCTTATTATTCAGGATTTTCAAAACCGTATCTCCTTAAGGTAAACAATGACAGTGTTAGTCACTGTCACTCAGAAAGCAAACCTACCCCCTCCTTCCATTAAATATACCATCATAAATGAGTCAGACCTCCAGGAAACTAGAGGCTGGGACTGACCCAGAGAAAAGTAACCGCTTCCCAAATAAAGTGCCAGGTTTGTAGGAAATTAGACTCTAATTCAGAATTTAGATGGCTAATAAGAAAATAGTATGAGGCTGTTTTCTGGGGAGGGACTCCTGTAAACCCCAAAGAAATGAAGCTCAGAAGTACAAGATGCCTCCTGGGATTTGGTCGGATAGCGGGGATGGATCAAGTGGATTATCAAGGCTTTAACTAGGCTGATTGCATCCTGCCAGCTTAATCACAAAGGCACTTCTTTGGAAGGGTAGGGCTCCACCCTGGCTAGGAGTTTAGGAACACAAAGCTCTGGCATCCTGCAGGAGCGGGTCCACCCTGGGAAGCTCAGATGTGGGGCAGCTGCCTGGGTGCTGCTGGAGTGGCTGAAGACCAGACATTTGCTTTCCAAAGACCAGCTCCAGCTTACATTCACACACGGATTTATTACCCATACACTGAGAAGCAAAATTTTATGTCTTTTGACAAAGAAAGAGCATTTTGAACCTAGGATTTACAACCACCAAGAAACAACAGAAAGACACAGTCCTTTGCATCCGTTCAGGGCAGCAGTCTGAGAAGTGATTATTGCTGTGTTCCTTGAGGGCATTCATCAGAATGACAATGAGAAACTGGAAACTTCCACCGTGGAAGGGCCCAAACTGGCACAAGTGTTAAGGGCTGAAGTGCTGTTCCAGATTTCTGCCATTGGCTCCTCCTGGCTACCCTGCCCCATGACCCTTTCCCCATCCTCCATCCCACTCCCCGGACATCAAAACCTAATCCTCGAAAATGATCTATAATAAATAATGATCAACAATAACTAATCCAGAGGCTAACAAATTTTATTCTGTAAAGAGCCAGATGGGATATACTTTAGGCTTTATAGGCCATGTGGTTTTTCTTTTCTTTTCTTTTTTTATGATTTTTGCCATAAGGCTCACGCATTTGCCAGAAAAAGTGAGAGAGAAAGAGGGAAAGTGAGGAATCATCTTGCGGAGTTTGGGGGTGGGGGGAGAGGGAGATCATACTGCAATCCCTTCTCCTTCATTCTCCTCTTGAGATTTTGGGCATGCACACACGTGCCCAGCTTTTTTTTTCAAGTCCCGGGTTCCGAACTCAATGGCAGAGTTGGCCACGTGGGATCTAGTGCCTTAATCACCACGCCACCTGCCAGCCCGTAGGCCATGTCCTTTTTAATGTAACTCCTCAATTCTGCAACATAGTGAGAAGCCATAGACAACATGTGAATGAATGGGCATAGCTGTGTTGCAATAAACTGTACATAGGAACACAGAAATTTTCATTTCATATCATCTCCATGTGTCATGAAATATTATTCTTGCTTTGATTTTTTTTTTCCCCTCAACAATTAAAAATGTAAAAAATAAGCGAGCCAGCAGAATGGTGGTTAAGACACCTGGATCCCACATGGCTAACTACACAGTTGAGTCCCCTGATTCAGCGGCTTGAAAAACATGCCATGCATGTGTGTGTGTGTGTGCGCGCGCGCGTGTGTCCTAAATCCTGAAAGGAGGGAGAAATGGAAGAGAAGGGACTGCGGCATGACCATTCCCCATGGGGGAGTACTTTTTCACTTCTCTCTCTCTCTCTCCCCCTCTGTCTCTGTCTTTGTCTTTCAAGCACATGTACCCTCTGGCAAATTTTTAAAATAAAAATATAAAAATAAATGAAAATTAAAATGTAAAAAATATTCCTAGCACACAAGCCACACAAGAACAGGTTGGCAGGCAGAATTTGGCCCTGGGGCTATAGCATGCTGACTCCTTATCTAGTTAATCAATTCACACATGCTGAGGAATAAATAACTACTAACGTTGAAAGTGTTACCTTTTCCCAGGTGACTCACAGGTAAAGGCATCAACAGAATTTGTTCTTTCAATAACTTGTAATCGAGCACCTTTTAAGTGCCAAGCACTATCCTGGACACTGAAGGTCTATCAGGTGACCAAAGACCGACCTGGTCCCTGACTCTGGAAGCCCATGTGTTAGTAGGGA
>NW_006210004.1:809696-850158 GCF_000334495.1 Tupaia belangeri chinensis | reverse complement strand
AAAACCTCTCAATAAATAAATAAATAAATAAATAAATAAATAAATAAATAAATAAATAAATAAATAAAAGCAGAGCAGTCCTGGGGGATGAGGATGTCTTAGAAGGACTTGGAGGCTCGGGGCCAGCAGATGGAGTTAATGATTACGTCGCCAGACTCCCATGTAGTCAACCACATCACAGTTCGAGTTCCAGACTAAGCAGCTTAAAACTCATGCTGAGCCCATGTGTGTGCATGCCCAAGATCCCAAGAGGAGAATGGAGGAGAAGGGACTGCAGTGTGGCCATCCCCCCTTGTGGTGATTCCTTGCTTTCTATCTCCATCCCATTCTGTCTCTCCATAGTGCACACGTCCTATAGCAAAACTATCTTAAAAAAGAAAAGAAAAGAAAAGAAAAGAAAAGAAAAGAAAAGAAAAGAAAAGAAAAGAAAAGAAAAGACCTGGAGGCTCCTCACGATGTGGAATCCACACCACTGATCCCCAAGATGACTTTTAACAAGCCCAAAGGCTAGGCTGGCCATGGCAGAACCCTGCTATTCCATGGGATTTTTCTGGCTCCAGAATTCCCTGAGGAAGCCTCGTCTGCTCTCTCCCTGTAATGCTTTGGGTTATAGGCCTTCATTGTATACCATGGAAAGATGGATGCTTTTTGTTTTGTGTTAGGGTGCAGTGTGGGAGACAGGGCATCAAGCAAGGGAAATAACTGAATGATATCAAATCAGTTATGATGGGATTAACATCTGTTTCCAGGCAAATTTACTGATGATAATTCAGAACTTTACAATTTCTGGGCAACAAGACTAATTTACGCAGAGTATTTGAAAATTCTGTTGTTCTGTCTCCCTAGCCTGTGAAGGGCGCAGAACACAATCTGCACTTGCTTATTTTGTATCTAAGCAACTGTCAGATTCCATATCTACTAATAAGAAAGGGTATAATTATACCCTGATACTTTAATTAGTAGCAGATGCCTGTGTTTGTGAATAAAATGTAAGATTTTCAGAGACCCAGAAGCTCAATTATATGCAAACTTCAGGTGTCTGACATTCAAAGTCTCTCATTCTTTCCATTGGTCAGCAACAACGGAAAGGGTCCGGTCATGATGAGGAGGGCTGGGGGCCTGTTTTGCATGAGATTTTCACAGCACTGCATATCACTGTGTAATTTGTGCAGGCATTCTCTAGCAATTTTCCAGCGAAGATGGTAACACCTTTAATTTGCTATTTCTTCCTGCCTATAAACCTAACTCAAGTAATATACTCTGAAAGAGAAGGGAGAAGTGCAAACTTGGAAAATTAGGGCAGTGTACCGTAAAAAATTAGGGCAGCCTACCATAAATTGGGGGGAGGAGGGGGTAATAATTTGGACAGCATCTTCCTCAGGGTATTTTTTAACTTAGCCATTGCAGAAGATATATATCTCCTCGGGCAACAAAAGTAAAAAAAAAAATAATAAAAATAATAATAAAAAAAACAACCTTTACATTTACTAGCTTGGTATATTTTCCCCTCTCAGAGTTCAAGGCAGGTTTCTATACATGAAAAAAATAAAAAGAATTTGCTTCCTCAGGTCTGAAAACATTATGCCCTGCATCAAGGCCTTTTGGGGAAGGACTAAAGTGATCAAACATGTCCTTGGAGTCACTAACATTGCTGCTTACTCATTTCCACCTGGTAAAGGCAAAGCCCACTCGAACTTAGAATATCGTAAGGTTCAAAAAACCAAATGGGAAGGAAAGACAGAATCCTCCTGTAAATTCTTTTCCACCCGTAAATGCCATCTACCGGCAAGTCACCTTGGTGACCTAAGCCATAAACTGATCCATAACCCAGATGGATAAACTTATCACTGGTCCACCCACTGATAAAGACTGAGTCTCACACTCACAGTTTTAGTACTTTATGCCTGGGGACCAGCAGTTAGCGTAATGGCTATGTCGCTGGACTCCCACGTAGTCTACCGCAGTTCCGGACCTGGTGGCTTAAACTCACGCCAGGCGCGTGTGCGTGCTTGCCCAAGATCCCGAGAGGAGAACAGAGGAGAAGGGATTGCAGTGTGGCCATCCCCCTTGGGGATGATGTCTTGCTTTCTGTCTCTCTGTCTCTCTTTCTGGCAAGCGCACACACCCTACAGCAAAAAAAAAACTCTCAAAAAAAAAAAAAGTACCTTATGCTGAAAAAAGTTTGCTGAAATAAACCAAATGAAACTCTCTGGGCCTCAGTTTCCCCATCTGAATAGGATAAGAGAGGACAGGACAATCTCTATCATCTATGTTCTAATTCTGTAACCCTATAACAACAGGCTTGCAGACTTGTACAGGGGTTTGCTGTCCAGGCAAGCCTGAATTCTGACTAAAGACAAAGGATAACTTGAAAAAGTCCAGACCCTGAACTTAAACACTGTAATCGCTAAGAATAATGTATTTCAATCCACCTGTCCTGACTCCCAAGGTATTTCAAATAGCACTCCCATCAAATAGTCAGCAAAGCTGTTTCTTCAATGGTTTCCAAGGAAATTCTCCAAATGTTGCTTTCACTGACCAAATAAGAGGGTCTGCTAGCATCAACCACCACAGGATAAGAGGTCAGGCTCTACAAGGTGACCCCAAAATTTGAACGTCCTGAAAGCTTTCTTTTTGGTTTTCTTAGAAGCTAATTCCCTCAAAGTCCAAAGATAGACTCCAGCCTCTTCATGGGGCTTCACCCCACAGGTTAGTCCCAGGGAACTGAGGAGGACAAGGAAGAGAGAAACTTAGGGGCTAAGATAAGTCTGCATATGCTCTTCCCAGTCTGGATTCAGCCTACCTGCTGGGCACAGGGAGACTGATCTGAACACTTCCCTACCGCCAGCACCTGAACAGGGATGGAGCACATCCTGTGAGCGCACAGTGGAAAAGGAGTTGCCATTCCTGCAGGGGGCTCTGACTAACCATTGCTGCAGACTGCCTGCCGCTGCCTCCCCTAACCTCAGGGAGCAGAACGAAGTGGATTGGGAACTTTTTACCCACACTTCATTCCCGTCAGCTTCGCCATACCCAGCTGCTGACATCCCTCCCCTGTAGGGAGACGGTGTTTAACATAGCCAGAAGCAAAAGAAAAAAAAAACAAAGAGGAAGCAATTATTCTTGCCCAAATTTCTCCTTCCACAAAACAGTCTTCTCAGACTTGGTGAAGTCTCAGTTTCTTTAATATCATCCCAACAATCTCCTTTCACGACCCGACTGTACTGCGGTGCTCCCCTCCCCTCGCCTTTATCATTTTGTCATGCCCCTTGACAGTGACAGAGCTTCACATGCTTCCTGCCAATGCCTGTCCATCCATTGCCATCTAGCGTCTGCACACTGTCAGATCTGCCTCGCTCTCAGGGAGTGGCTGAGAGCATTTCTTTGAGCTATTTCATTCATTGCCCCTGGAAATAAACACTCAGTGAGTTCGGCTTTGCCCACCACTTGCTGGGGAATCTGTTTCTGGCACTGGGGACACACCAGCAGAGAGTCGCTTGGTGTTGCGTCTGTCCCAGGTCTGCTCTGAAAGAAGCTCCCAAGCTAACTTTCTCCTCTAGAGCAGTGCTTCTCAAATTTCAATGTGCATTTGGATCACTGACTGATCTTGTTAAAATGCAGATTATGATCCAACAAGCCTGGGGTGGGGCTCAGAAGTCTGCATTTCTTTTTTTTTCTTTTATTTTATGCTACAGGGCACATGCGTTCATGGGAGAGACAGAAAGCAAGAAATCGACCCCCAGGGAAATGGCCACACCACAATCCCTCTTCCTCCATTCTCCTCTCTGGATCTTGGGCATGCACACACCCACGCCCGACCTGCGTTTCAAGCCGCCGGGTCCAGGACTACGTGGGAATCCAGCAACTTACAATTACACCATCTGCTGGTCCCAGGAGTCTGCATTTCTTATAAGCTCCCAGGCAATGTCAATGCTGCTAGTCCAAAGCATTTGAGGAGCAAAGCTAGAGGAGTGGCAGCAGCTCCTCAAGCATTAATTAGCAGCCAAATACGCGTAAGAAGCCATGGTCTGAGTCTAACTAAGCCAGCAGCCCCTGCAGGGTCCACAGAACACCCTACTACAGCCTTCTGGGCATGTGCAGGACGCCTACCTGGGGCTGTACAGAGGAGTGGTTAAGTGCTTGAGCTTGGGGTTTTAAATCTGACTCTACCACTGATCGTGTGGCCTTGAGAACGACACAGAACCTCTTTCATCCTCAGTGTTCTCCTCTATAAAATGGGAACAATAATACAACCCACCGAGATAATATCCATGAAACAATGAGCCCTGTGGCTGTGCACAAGGGCTGTTATTGCCATTCGCTGTAGTAAGCACCCAGTCCCCTGTCACACTGCCCTTGACTATTACTTTGCTCTAGAGAAATGAAGAGCATTAAAACAGACTGGGGCTTCCTGAAACCTAAAGAGTAAACCCTTTTACTAAGAAAAGCTGAGAGGTGGAGAGGAGGGCTAGGAGGAGCAGACGTGGGACTAACTGCTGCTGCTTTCTGATTTCTGCAGAGGCCTCAGCTGTAAAGGGCTCTCTTAGAGTACAGATGACCCTGCTGGGCTGTCACAGGACCAGGCACTCATGTCCCCGCTCCTCTGGTGTTCATGGCCTTTTTTTTTTTTTTTTTTTCCTGCAGGGCCTTGTTCCCACCTGCTGGGGTAAAGAAGCAAGTAGTCAACCCAGGGCTCTGTGTCCTCAGGTAGCACCATGGAGAGTGGATGTCACCCAGGACAAAGGTGGGTGATGGGCAATCCTACTCTCAGTTCCCAGTTCCCAAACTGGGTCCCAAGATGCTGAAGTTAGGGACAGAGGTTATTTTGTTTATTCAAGATGATTGCTTACCTAGACTAACCTGTATTAAAGTTCCAACAAACTTTTTAATAAAGATTATTTCTCAGATCTACTTCCAACTCCCTAGATCTGATCTCCACAAAGTGTTATCTGGCTGCTGAAACTCTGTTATGTGCAACCACACGCAGCCTTGAGAACCATTCATAAGCTGAAGTTTTAGAAGCACTTTAGAGAGATGAATACATTTGCATTTTTCTAACTAATTCTTTCCAAAGCCTTTTCCATTTTATTTTTCTATATTTGAATGGAATTCTAGATAAAAATTATCTTATTTGAGGAATAAGGGGGAGAACAACAAACCTTTGAAGGGCTGGGAACATTTTAGGACAAATTTCCACAAAATCCTTGGGGGAAAATGACCTGTGTTACGGGTAGAAGCACTGAAGCAAGTCTTTCAGAAAACTGGGATCAGAAGTTCCAGATGGGTGAGCTCAGAGTAAACCAGTCATTTCTCACTTCTGAACAATGCCAATAGTCTCATATTGATGATCTCTGAGATCATCAATAAAGCCTAGAGCTTTACCCTACCTTTCTTCCCTGTCTGCTTTCCTGTTGTGAACTTAGACCACGTTCTTACTGACCCTAAGACACTTTCCCATCCTTACCATCCGGCCTTCTGAAGGACATGGCATTGGAGGACACTACCGTTTGTCTCTAAAAGAGGCCACATCCTGAGACCTGAGAGGCAAGAATGAACCTCAAGCTTCGTGCAGTGAAGGACTGGGTCAGGGAGACTTTCTGGTGAGAGCAGAAGAAGAGAGGTCATGGGGGGCCTACTCTTCCCACATGGTGGTGGTCACTGTGGCTGGCACTGAGAGAAAAAGATGAGGCATGGGAGGAAGTGAGGTCAGGAGGCCAGAGGTCCAATCATCCAGGGCCTGCGGGCCAGAGTAGGGATTACTGGACATGCCAGCCCACCTCTGCCTCAGGGTCTTTGTGCCTGCTGGGTTCTTGGCTCTGAAAGTTCTTCCCTCAGAAGTCCATAAGGCTCATTTCTTCACTTTCTTGTCTCCACTCGGAAGTCTCCTCCTCAGTGAGGCCTTCCCTGACCACCCACCAACACATGACATACATCTGTCTTTTATTTTTTAATTCTTAGCATGTACCAGCACCCACTACATATTTTACTGGTTTGCCTTGTTTATTTTGTCTCCTCTACCTGAATAAAAGCTCCACGCGGGCAGAGACTATTGCATATTAAGTGCCTAGAACAGTGTCCAGCACATACCAGATGTTCAATAAGTTTGCATGATACGAATGAATGAGTGAGCCTGAGTTCTTGATAAAGCCTAAAATTTCAAACCATACCGAGTAGTCACGGGGCAGCTGCTGTCAACAAGGCCCCAACTGGGTGCTATGAGGAACTCAACGAGAAGTAATTCATAGCTCCCATTTCAAAATACATAGTCTTATTTCAAAGACAAGTTGTAAATGTCAGGGAAAGTAAATAATAAAGAACTAAGCCTTTGATGACCTATCAGGGTTTTTGTTTTGTGTTTGTGTGGATTTTTTTAGCCTTTCTAAGACAGAATCCCTATGGTCTAGGATACTGGACTTCTCATTTAATGCAATTAGTGATTTCCTACTCACTGAAGAGTCCTCTGTCCTCACAAAGTGACAAAAACCTCTTAATATGTACATGAGGCAACCTTAGAGATATGACAGGACTAGAACATCAATCAAACTGCCAAAATAGTGAAAAGAAAATACCCAAAAGTGCACTGTATTAAGAGTTCAATCATTTTTAAATCATCATAAAAGAAATGCCATGAACAGAGATGTTTAATGTTCTCATGTGGACACGACACTAGATTATTACCAAGGGAGTCAAAGGCAGCAGGAGTCACATAGTTCACTGACCACACCAACTTGAATACTGCCTATGGACAGGCCTAGGCTTCCTCAGGAGAAATTGAGGCACTTTCCAGAGAGGGGAAGAAGAAAAAAAAAAAGAAAAAAGAAAACTTCTCTGACCCACTAAGGACATTGCTAAGTCCAGAACACTGTGCTCTGAGAGTTCCTGTCTTTAAAGCCTTTTTTCTCCAGGGAATACCTCAATGAAGCATCCTGAGAATTTCAACCCATTTGGAACACCTATGCCATACTTGGTTTCAAAGACGAGGCCTGCATTTCCCGGAAGAGCTCCTGCTGGTTCTCGTGCTGAAGAAAATGCTGAGCCTTGAGGTAACATTCAGGATTCATAGCTCGTGCCTGGGGGACAGGCCTGTCTCTGCACCCACTACTTTGGTTACCATCTCTCATTCATGAATCCCTGTCACCTCACTCCCAGACTCAGCCAAACACTACTTGGTGAGGCTTGGCTGTGTTGGTATTTAGATGCAACCAGGTGTCATGCTCAGGGGAGAGGGGAGGACAATTATCTATTGAAACAGACAACCACCAAAATAGCAAAGTGGTGAGTCACTGAAAAATGCCAACCATGATGATTGTGACAATGATACCACAATGATAGCATCACATTCAAAGAGGGAAAAATGGGGGGGGGCAGGACAAGAAGTACTCTGAATTCAACTTCTCCTTAAAGAGGTGGATATGAAGTGGGGGTAAAAAGGCAAGAAACTGTTCTCAGCAACAAAATCATTCAGCAAAGCATTGACAACCTTCTCACTTCTCACCAGCCCTTTGACGCACCTCCTTCTGGAAGAAAGAGTCCTTGCTGCACTCAGGAAAACTCTTGGGATTTATTCATAGACATTTTCTGAGCACCTACTATGTGGCAAGCTCTGCATTAGAATGAATCAACTGATCATCTAACACAAAGTTCAGTCTTTTCTTTTAAGACTTTTTGTTTGTATGTTTGTTTGTTTGGCCATCAGGCATATGTACTTGCCAGAGAGAGACAGAGAAACAGTGAGAGAGAAAGTGAGAAATCACCCCCAGGAGGGATGGCCATGCTGCAACCCCTTCTTCTCCATTCTTCTCCTGTGGTTTTGAGCACATACACACATCAGCATGATTTTCAAGTCGCCAGGTCCAGGACTCGAACCATGGTTAGCCATGTGGGTGTCCATTGCCTTAACCACTCCTGCCACCTGCTGGCCCCAGAAGTTCAGTCTTTACAAGGAACTCTCAGAGTGATTTCTCCTCACGATCTCATCTCTTGACCATTTTTACTTTAAACCTGCCTGAGAAAGAGCTGCCATTTAAAAATCAATCCTACTCAATTCAGTTTCCGAAGAGAGCAGCTTCATTCGCCCCTTGCGAGAGTCTATTATATCCTGTATATGACAACACAGAGCTATGAGTGAAAGAGAATGTTCCTTTGAAATCTAACAACAGAAAAGCCATGCACTGGGGCAGCTCATTGCCCTGGGAGGATGTGCACGTTTCACTACCATCTCCCTGCTCCCGCCTCAGGGGGTTGAGACAGCAAAAGACAAAGCTGTGGTCACACTGTTGGGCCTTGCAGAGCCAAGGAGGGAGCCCGCCCGAGAAAAGTTCAGTCTCAGGATTACCACCCCCGCCTTGGGAACAGCTTTAATATCCTGCTGATTCCCTCACTAACGAATGATTTCAATAAATCTGACACATTTCCATCCCATATTTATTTGTGAATGATGCTTTTAACTTTTTAAAAATTATATTTTAACAAATCTAATAGCATTAAACAGCATGTAGTTCCAGTTTGGGTTTAAACCTATCCACTTGGAGGTTTGGAAATACTCTGGGGTGGGGGGAGGTGGCGACGCAGCTGAAATGTTTGGTTGAGGGTCCTCACTTAGACAGCAGCCACTCATTACAGTTTGGGGTTCACTTTTCAGACCCTACACCAAGCTCCTTTTATGTATGATTCTTTTTCATTCCTTCCTATCCTACAAACATCTCAATTCATCCTCAATCACAAAGAAAAATTATTGTAAGGTCCTGCCCTCTTTTCACTAAGGAGAAAAGAAAAATAATACTGCTTTCTGCTTGAAGAAATATCAGGAAACCTGGAAGACAAAATGAAATTTGAGATCAATCAAAACCTCAAACAAAGGGAAGAGCCAGATTGCGGCAGGCGGGCCAGCAGAGAACCCTGCCATCTCTCTGAGGCATCAGGACACAGGACAGAGGAGACTCAAAACCAAGGAGCCCCAGAGGTGATCCAACTTCTTGCTTAAAGGGGAGCCCAGGCTGCCCCTGCTATAGTAGGGCCTTCTGTTCATAATGGTAATAATTTTCTTCAATTTCTGTGATTCCTGGTTTCTGATGTGTTTTCTAGGTCTTTTCTCACCACCTTTCTCTCAGCACTGATGTCAGTGACAAAAAGGAAGGAGTGGAGAACATGCTTTTTTTAAACAAGCTGAGGATCGTCTTAGTGGGTTGTCAGAGAATGGCAATTAGCAGCTAAGTGTTGTGCCCTTCCTCTGTCATTTCTTTAACTTGGTAAAGAATAAGTTAGGTTGATTTGGGGATTTTCTTTTTTTCATTTTCAATTGCAAGTAGCTGAAGCCTAAAATGTCACAAATACAAAAATAACATATCTTTACACTCTGCAGCTTAAAAGCATTTCACAGGGAGAACTATATGTTCTGTTTCCCTGCATTTGTTTGGCTGACGTCATTCTTTCCCTTCCACATCCTGTTGATTAAATCACTGGTTTCTTTCCTGTCCTTCTGTTTTTTGCTTGTTTTTTCCACCTTCTGCAGCACTTTTCCTACCTCAACTTCCTTCTTTCCTCTCGGGGCCAAGCCAGCCCATTAGTCTCCCCAGCAGCCCAGTCCCAGGGCAGCCTTTGGCCGTCTTCACACAGGATTCACTTTTCCTTAGATTTGGGGACCTGCTTCCTGCTCTCAGATCCATCTCATTATTGTCTATACTGACGTTCTGAGGTACCGTATTTGGAGCTGGGGCTCAGGTGACTGAAGAACTGGGCCCCATACCAAAGCCATCATTTATTGGTTAGGTGACAGGAGCAAATCACTTATTGCTAGTCTATGGAATGTGAATGAAAGTATCAACAGCATCTCAGGATTGTGGTGGAACCAATGAGATAATTAATGAGAAAGTCCATCCAAGGTTCTGGAAAGATATTAGTCTGGTTTTCTTTTACCAAATGCCCAACCATGACTTCTCTCACTTAGAAATTCCCTGCAAGGTTTTCTTTGGGCTATCCAACAGGACACCTATCCCCAGATAAGAAAGAAGGCTCTGGCCAAGAACAAAGGAACTTGAATCCTGGTCTCTCAGCAGTTGCGTGGCCTCAACCTCTGGCTGAGTCTCCCAAGGCTTTGGCTTTCTCACTCATAAAATACAGGGACCAGCAGTTAGCATAATGGCTATGACGCTGGACTCCCACATAGTTGACCGCGGTTCACGTCCTGGACCCGGTGGCTTAAACTCATGCCGGGTGCATGTGGGTGTGTGCCCAAGATCCCGAGAGGAGAACGGAGGAGAAGGGATTGCGGCATGGCCATCCCCCTTGGGGGGTGATTTCTCACTTTCTGTCTCTCTGTCTTTCTCTGTCTGGCGATCGTATGCACCCTATAGCAAAAACTTCTCAAAAAAAAAAATAGGAATAACAAACACCTTCCCAGTCTTTCTCATAAGTTATTAAGAAGAACAAATAAACTTTTTTATACAATAGGTCATTTTATTGAAATGGAAAACCTTATTATTTCTTTCTTTGGAAAAAGGAGACTGGAGTTGGTTTCTATTCAAAACTTTTCCCATGACCTCAAATCTTTCCTTATATGAAAATTGGAGTCTTAGATGATTTCTATTACGAAAGCTCATGCATTCATTCACCCGATCCATCAAAAAAATTTCTGACCACCTACAATAAGCCAAGACCAGATAATTGTTAACAAAATTAAATGAGTCAGTCCCTGCCATATAGAAGGTCACAGTCTATCTGAAAAAGATGGACAAGTGGGCTACGATGAAGTGGGAAGGGAGCTTCAGAAACACAAAGCAAAGGTGGCCATCTCCATAAGGAAGATCAGGGAACCTTGTGTTCACTTCCTTGGCTGATGAAGGCATGGTCGCAAGCCAGTTACCCTCCCTCTCTAGGTCTGAGAAGGTTACTCACAAGAAAAACAAGGAGCTTGAAATATGAATCTCTAAGGTACTTAAGTGAGTCTACCATGTCCTGTTAACAAAAAGCTTAATAAAAAAAATGAATATTTGAAAAATAAAAAAGATTTTAAGCCTAGGAGGTCTCCATATTCTAGTCAAAATGAGATACCATGCACGAATTTCCTCTCTCCTCATCCTCTTCACAACCACCACACACACGCACGCACGCACACACACACGCACACACAAAGCCCCCTCGCCATTCACTTCATAGGAATTTGACACATAATTCATAACTAGTCAGCATTTCATCTCTCTTCCCCACTCCTTTGGTCATGACTGAAATATAGTGCAGGGGTCTTTTGGATATGGCTGGAATGGATTCGTGTTATGTCCTAGCCTGGCACAAAGCTGGTAAAGTTAATATGGAAGAGATCATGGTTTCAGGAGGCAATTCAGGACTTTGAGCTATTTATAGATTTTTCAGTATGAAGATCTGTTGCTTACAATTTCCACTAACCCTCTGGGGGTTTTAGCTGTCAGATTAATTTTCCTGTTCCCTGAGGAATGCTGACCTTTATTAATCCCATTAGACCCTTTTCTTTTGGGGTTCAATTCTCTGGATGTGAAAAACATTCAACATCTTCATAGGCCTACTCAATTTACCTTGTGCTTAAGCCAGAAAAATGAAGTTTCTGAATTATAAGAATCCCAGATGCCCTTCCCAAACACCTTTCAGTGCAAACAAACTCACCATGTGGAGGAAAGAGTACAATTATACATGCAAAGAAATTATCTATGACCTATGTATTATATAAGTATGATATTCTACATACATACATAAATTATAATATAACTTTATAAATTTTTACTTAAACAAGTGGGGGGGAATGTCCACATGACCCGAGTTCTACTCCCAGTTTTGCCACCTACTATCTTATGACTTTAAGCACAGTTTTCTTAGACCTCTTTGAGGTCTAAGTTGCCTTTCGTATAAAATCAGAGAGTTTAACTATTAATAAATCAGTGGCTTTCAATTTTTTTAGTACCAGAATTCTTTCTTCAAATGATCTTATAATGGGGCTCACTATATAAAATATTTGCTATGATGTTTAAGGAAGATGCTCTAGCAGGCCCTCTCTTATTCTCATCTTGGATCCTCCCATAGATCCCTTAGGGATCTTTGGCACACTGATCAAAATTCCTTGAATGGAGTGAATTTCAAATCTCATGCTTTGTTAGTCTCATTGCCAGGTTCTTGCCTCTCTCAGTTCAACCACCATCTTAAGATGTTTGGTGGTTTTAAATAGTTCTAAACCTGTAACAGAGAAACCTCATGACAAAACTAATCACAAAGGAAACAGTACTCAGTTCTCCCACCCCAGCACTGGAGCATGAGTAAAAGATAAGCAACAGAAGTAACTCCACTTCACAGGGGATATAGGAGAGTAGGAAGATTAGACGAATGGCTCAAGATCATCTAGAAAGACACAAGAAAGTGATAATCCAGACCTCTCAGCACACAGCAGAGAGCTTCTCAACACATGGGCCCACCCACTGTCCACCTGCTGTCAGTCACTAGAAGTGCAAAGATGAAGGCGATTTTTTTTAAAGGAAGTTGTCATCCACTGAGAGACATTCAGACTAGTGGGAAGAAGAGGGTGAGTAACATCCCTGGGCTCAGGGTTTTAAATTTATCCCTCTTGGACTGGGAGACCGCACATTACTTTCCATCTCAAGGGCCTGACATACAAATGAAAGCCTCCAAAACTTGAGAAATTCTTTAATACCTGTAGAATCTCTACCATCGCCTTCAGTCAAAAAACTGATTTAAGAAAGTGTCTCCAGTCCAGCTGTGCTGTGTACTGGTAAGGTACTGCTGTTCCACAGGCTGAGGTCACATGAGAGGCTCAGGTTCCGTTCCCAGCCTGCCCTAAAAGCTGGGTGTGGTGATGTACCTGTAGTCTCAGTTACTCAAGAAGCCAAGGCAAAAGGACTGCAATAGAGTGAGACTCTGTCTTCAAAAGCAGTTTTTAGGACCCAGCAGATGGTGTATGGTTACATGGCTGGGCTCTCATGTAGTCAACTGCAGTTCAAGTCCTGTACCTGGCAGCTTAAAACTCACACCAGGCACATGTGCATGCATGCCCAAGATTCTGAGAGGAGAATAGAGGAGAAGGGGCTGAGGCGTGGCCATCCTTCAGGGGGGAGGCAGTAATCTCTTGCTCTCTCTCTCCATTTCTCTGGTGAGTGTGTGCACCCTATAGCAAAAAATCTCTCAAAATAAGTAAATAAATAAATAAACGAACCATTTTTTAAGTTTTTTCTTTTTTAAGTATCTGTAGGCTCCACAGTCCATTTCACTAGGCAATCTTCTGCTAGACCTAATGAAGAAAGATAGCAAGCCATCCTTTTCTTCAACAGATATAATTTAGACCGTATGCTCCAAACTGCACCAGAAATTAAATAAACAAAATACAATAAACAAAATAAATATATGCTCTGCAAAGTGACTAAACCCAACAGATATTTACCATTTTTCCTGTTACAAAACTTTGAGGTATTTGACACATTTGACCACCGTTTTCTTGGACCACTTCCCAGGGCTTCTACAGAAAAAACTCTTCTGGTTTTCCATCTACCATTTGGAGTGCTCTTCTGTCCCTCTGCAACCTTATATTTCCCTTCTTGTTCCAAGACTCCATCCTACCAACCTAAATGCTCTCACTCTAGACCCTGGGTCTTAACCTGGAAGTCAGTGAATTTGGGTGTTAATAAATAAACAAATTAATTCTTTAGTTTCATTCACCCCTTACTGAAATTTAACAATTATGAATGCAGGAAACAAACAGCAGTTTTAGCAGAAACTGCAAATTTGCCTCAGGTAGCTTTACCCCACATAAAAGTTGTTGCAGCAACCTCAAAACTTACATTCACTACTATCTTGAAATCATAATTACTAGAACTGCCACAGAGCATTTTTATTTAATAAATGAAAAAGTATACTTCTATATCACAAAATTATTTTAATATTTTATAACTATATCTTACTGTAGTCAGTTTTCACTGTTATCTTACACACTTTTGTTTCTCACATTTAAAAACTTTGGTTTCCCCAAACTGCCAAAGGAGCCCATAGCAATAACATCAGCCACGACGACAACAACAACAAAAATCAAGATCTCCTAGGAGATCTTTTCTATTACTGTGACTTCAGCTGTCACAAACTCACCCATAAGCATCTTCAGCTTAGATATCTCCTTTGAACTCTAAACCTTTACATCCAACTGCTTAGTCAAGAGCAACCTTGAAATAGCTCAGTTACCTCACACAGACCAATGGAACAGAAAAGAGAGCCTAGCAATAAATGCATACACCTATAGCCAACTGACTTTTTACAAAAGTACCAAGAACCCACATTGGAGATAGACAGGCTCTCTAATAAGTGGTGCTTGAAAACTAGATATCCACATGCAGAAGAATGAGACTACCTCTCACTATATATAAAAATAAACTCAAAATTAATTCCAGACTTAAATGTAAGACCTGAAACTACGGGGCCAGACTCATATCCTAGTGCTTGGGAGAACCATATTCTGACATGGCTGACCGCAATTCAAATCTCAGCCCTGATAGAGTGAGGAACATATTGAGCACATGTTGTGTCAAATCTCAGCCCTGATAGAGTGAGGAACATGTTGAGCACATTTTGTCTACCCAGAATCCCAAGAGAATGGAGAAATGGTGAAAAAAGGATTGTGGCATGACCACAACCCATTAGGGGTGCTTTCATCTTCTATGTCTCTCTGGAGAGCACACAACTTGGGCAATTAAAAAAAAAATTAAACTGCTTGAAGGAAATATATGGGAAATGCTTCAGGACACTGACCTTAAAAAGTATTTCTTGAATAAGACCACAGAAACACAGGCAACAAAGGCAAAATCAGACAAATGGCATTGTATAAAACCTTAAAAACTTTTACATAATAAAATAAATAGAGTAAACAGACAGCCTACAGAATGGAAGAAAATATTCGTAAACTTTATCTGACAGTTAATATCCAGAATAAAGAACTTAGACCAGTTAACAGCAAAAATAATAATAATCCAATTTTTAAAAGTGAACAAAAGACCTAATAGAATTTTGCAAAGGAAGGTAACAAAAGGCCAATAGGTATACAAAAATGTTTATAATCTTACACAAAATGGGAACTTCTCATGTGTTCATCTGGGAAATGCAAAACCACATTGAGGGGCTGGCTTCACGGGATAGAAGTAATGCACTGCTCAAGAGAAAACGGATCCTACCTTGTGATTGCAGTTTGACTCCCTGATTCACTCAGCCTCAAACACACCAGGCAAACAAACTAATGCCCAGGATCCAATGGGCCGAAGGACTGGAGGAAAGGAGTCTGTCAAATCCTATGGAAGCTTCCTCTCTCACTTTCTCTCACTATCACATGTGTGTGTGCATGCTCTACCATGAATAAAGACAAATATCAAAACCACATTGAGAAGGCTGGCAGGTGGCATGGTGGTTAAGGGTGATAGACTCCCACATGGCTGACCAAAGTTCGAGTCTTGGACCTGGCGGCTTGCTTTCTCACTTCCCCTCTCTGGCTCTCTCTGGTCAAATTAAGATAAATAAATAAATAAAAGTTAAATAAAGACTTTCTCACTTTCCCTTTCTCTGACTCTCTCTGGTCAAATTAAGATAAATAAATAAATAAAAGTTAAAGAAAGACTTTCTCACTTTCCCTTTCTCTGACTCTCTCTGGTCAAATTAAGATAAATAAATAAATAAAAGTTAAATAAAAATGATTCTTTTTTCTTTCTTTTTTTTTAAAGCCACATTGAGAAACCACCTCACTCCAGGTAGAATGGCTAGTGTCAAAAAAAAAAAGTGTTGGTGAGGATATGGAGAAAAGGCTACCTCTACATGTTAGTGGTAGGAACATAAATTTATACAGCCATTATAGAAAACAATATAGAGGAGTCAGCAGGTGGCATGGTAGTTAAGGCATTGGACTCTCAAATGGCCAACTGTGATTTGAACACCAGACACGGTGGCTTGAAAATCATGCTGGGCACATATACATGCATGCATGCCCAAAATCCTGAGAAGAGAATAGAAGAGAGGGGATTGTGGTATGGCCGTCCCCTTTGCAGGCAGTAATTTCTCACTTTCCCTCTCACTGTCTCCATCTCTCTCTATCTCCCTCCAGCAAGTGCACACACTCACAGCAAAAACCAAAAATAATAATAATGCATATATAGAAGTTACTAAAAAAATTTAAAATAGACTACGATATGGTAACAGCAATCCCCTCACTGAGTATATATCCAAAAAAATTTAAACAAGTACATCAGAGATGTCTGTGATTCTATCGTTATGGAAGCACTATTCACAACAGCCAAGACTTCAAGTCAATCTAAAATGTCCAACAATGGATGATTGGATAAAGAAAATGTAGTATACTATACAACAGAATACTAGTCAGCTACAAAAGATAATGAAATCCTGTCTTTTGAGACATATGGCTGAACCAAGAGAAAATTCTATTAAATGAAATAAACCAAGCACAGACAAACGCCATATGTGAAATCTACAGAAAGTTCATTTTAGGCCAGCCAGTGATATATAATGCATATATAGAAGTTACTAAAAATTTTAAAAATAGACTACGATATGGTTAGGACACCTGCATCCCCCAAGTCCAACTGCACTGTTCAAGACTCAGCCCCCGCAGCTTGAAAACCATGCCAGATGAGAGTGTGTGCATGCCCAAAATCATACTAAAAGAATGGATAAGGGGCCAGCAGGTGGCATGGTGGTTAAAGGCGCTGGATTCCCACATGGCCAACCATGGTTCAAGTCCTGGACCTGGTGGCTTGCTTTCTCACTCCCCCCCCCCACCTCTCTCTCTGGTCAAATTGAAATAAACAAATGAATAATAAATAAAGTTAAATAAAATAATTATATAAAAAAAAGAACGGATAAATGGAGGAGAGGGGACTGTGGTTTAGCATCCCCCTGGAGGACACTTTCTCTCTACCTTGTCTCTTTCTGGAAAATGCATGCACTCTCTTGCCAGTTAAGTAAATAAAACGTTGATCTTGTAGGAGTAGGGAGTTGAAGGGCCAGCCTGTGGAGAGAGCTGGATCCCACAGAGTCAACTGTGCAGTCCAAGTCCCATATTTGAGAAACATGCCAGCCATGTATACGTGCATGCCCAAAATTCAGAAAAATGAGAGAGAGAGAGAGAGAGGAGAAAGACTGCAGCATGACCAGTCCCCATGGGGGTGCTTTCTCACTTTCTCTCCCTATCTCTCTGACAAGTGCACACACTCTCTAGCAAGTTATAGAAAGAAAGAAGAAAGAAAGAAAGAAAGAAATAGACTAGAATAGTGATTACCAGAGTCTGAGCAAAGATGAAGAAGGGGAGGATAGAAAGAAGGTGATCCTCTGATACAAAGTTATAGTTAGATAGGAAAAATAAGTTCTGTACATAGCAGGGTAACTACAATTAGCAATAAGGTATTATATATTTCAAAATAACTAGAAGAAATATTTTTGAGTGTTCTCACCACAAAGAAATGATAAAATCATGAAGATATTGATATGTTAATTAGTATGATTTGATTATTAATCTATATGTGTATCAAAACATCAAATTGCACTCTAAAAATAGGTATAATTATAGTGTCAATGCAAAAAAAAATTTTTTTAAGAGAGATTTTTGCTGTAGGTCACATGTGCTTGCCTGAGAGACAAAGAGACAGAAAGCGAGAACTCACTCCCCGGAGGGGATGGCCATGCTGCAATCCTTTCTCCTCCATTCTCCCCTCAGGATTTTGGGCATGCATGCACATGTGCCTGGCATGAGTTTTAAGACGCTGGATCCGGTACTCAAACTGCAGTCAACTACGTAGGAGTCAAGTAATACGAAAAAAAAATTTTTTTAATTTTAACTATGTGAAGCAAAAAGAAACCAGTTTTCTCAAGCTCAACATGTTCAATGTCAAATTCATGATAGTCTCCCTCCCAGGCTCCTCTTATCGGAGTTTTACATGATCTAGCCCCTGCCTGCTTCCTAGCTTGGTTCTGTACAGATGTCTTACTCCCTGCCTTCAAGCCTTCATACACCACATCCTCCCTCCCACCAGAGTATGGTCATTGCACCTGTCCCTCATCCTCACTCAGTGTTTGCCTAGTTAATATTTGCTCTTCCTATCTGAGCTATCAGAACAGCCTCTTTTGGCCTCCTGTCAAATTGCCCCATTGGAGGTACTCTCAGTGCCACTTACCCCTCTTTGGTAGAATTCAACTCTGCTGCAATTCTACTTTTGCTCAGAAAGTCTCCTGTTGGCCTCTCCACATGATTATAAATTCTCTGAGGCCAGGAACTGGGTCTATTGTTATCACCACTGTATCCCAAGCACCTCTGCACAATGCCTAGCACATACCGCCATCAACAGACATTTACTAAATGACTTAAGTAACTGATGAAGCCCATAAAATATACAGCACAGGGGGACATAGATATTAAACCAACATTCAAAATAAATTATTTAATTCCAATTGTTATAAGTACTATCAAGAAAAGGATGTAATGCCCTGAGGATTTACAACCAGAAAACCTCATCCAGTAAGTACAGATTAGCCAATGAAGATTTCCCCAGAGAACTAAAATTTGAGCTGAGACTGAAAGATGACGAGCAATTGTCCAGATGAACAAGAGAACAGCATGTTAGTCAGAGGCATCAGCATGCATGTAGTCTCCAGTATAGGAAGAACTTAGTAGATCCAGGAACTAAATAAGGACTTTAGCGCTAGAATGACGAGAATGAGAAGGAAGATTCCCAACTGGACAAGATACCAAGCCTAAGTCATAAATACCCGAGAGAGACTGGAAAAGAGAGCAGGAATCAAACAGCACAAACTGTTGTAGGCCATGGGAAGCATTTGGGGCTCTGGCTGACTGCACAGATAACTAAAATTCCTCCCCCATCCTAGATCTACCCGTTTTGCAATGTAATTTTATAGGTCCTCTTATCAAGTAGAGTCCACTTGCCCTCCACTTAAATATAAATTAAGCTTGTCTCTTTCTCGGGACCAAAGAATGCAGAGAAAGTGATGTGCTAGTTCTGACCTGGGCCTCAAGATGCCTTGGAATCTCTACTCTTTCTTTTAAAACCCTGCCCAGATCCTGGAACATGGGAGATGGTGTGGAGCAACACCCAGTCACCCAAGCAGAGTCCCTTCTAACAGTATCATTGATACATAGCAGGGCTATGTACAAGGTAAACTACACAGATCCTCAGATGCATGAGTCCATGGGAAAGGTGGGGAGACACCGACATTTCAGAGAGGCAACCCCTGCACCCTATCTATCCCCCTCAACCCTGGCCACCTCTTTCCTCTAGCCTCCCCTATAGCCATATTCAGAAATCAAGAGAGAAATCAGGAAGAAGCAAGAGGACCTGCAGGTAATGTAGTACCAGTGGGTCTTTTCTGCTAACAGCCTGAGTTCTCGAGGTTCCTGAGGCCCAAGCCTTAGTGACTGGCAAGAAAACATTTCTCATCCCAGTTTGATTTTCTGGCCTTAGTCAAAAAAATGCTAAATGGCATTCTCTGCTCCAAAAAGGAGATTACGCTGGGCCTGCCGTGTGAGTAACACACCAGCAGGCTGGGACTTGCATGAACCCAGGGGCACCTTCCTGTCACCTGCTCTCATAGTAACTGGCCAGGTCTCCCAGCAGGCTCTGTCCCCTGTGCTAACAGCCTCATAGACTGCCACCACCAACAGCTTTGTGCACTTTATTCAGTGCTGCCTGCAAATGCTTGCAGGTTCTGCTCAACCGTTAATTCAAAGCTGCTCACATCCACACATACCCTGGGAGGAAGGCCTTGACCAGAAGCCACCTAACTGTCCTATTAACTGTCTCAGACCAGACTGCAGCATGTGGGAAAGAAGCCTGGGTTAGGTGGAAGAGGACAAAAAGATGTTCTCTATTTTCCTTTATAATCTTACACAAAATGGGAACTTCTCATGTGTTCATTCTTTCATTATTTTATTGAGTACCCTCTACACACTAGGTTCTATACTAGATGCAAGGCTCACAATGGTGAACCAAACAGACATAGTCCCTTCTCTGTCTTGTACAGTTCACATGTTGGTGGTAGAGCCAGATTTAAATCAAGGAATGGCAGAAGTAAATGCGTAATTACACTCTACCCCAGTTGTCGCAAGCCCAGGGTGGCCGTGTTATAGCCTACACTGCAGGACAAGAGGGCCAGACTGCATCTGGGACTGAGGGCTTGTGGAAGGTTTCCTCCCTGGATGCATCTGATGTAGAAGCAGGACATAATAAGACCCGACAAGGAAAGAGAGGATTAGGAGGGTATAGCATTAGGAATGATTTACAGGGAACGGTGTGTGTAAAAAGGTCCTGTGTTGAGAGAGAAGAGCCCAGGAACAACAGGAGGTAGGCTCGAGCTGAGGCTGAAGAGGAAGAGAAGGTTAGATGGTCCCGGAGAGCATTAGTTCATGATACATGTCATATGCATGTGATATGCATCAGAAATATACAGGTGAATGTAGACTGTAGCTCACTACCACCACTGTCATGACACCTCTGCATTCTAGCAGGGGTCTTTGACACTGTCACACAAAGGCTGAGGAACATGGTAATTTCAGACACGAATGCAGAGTCAGCTAGGGCCATTCTCCGAGAGAATTTTCTGGTGCCATGTGAGCCACCGCACATGCATACGTGTGTGCACATGTATATGATCAACAGCCTTCCTCCTTCACAGACCTAACTTGGCTAAGAGCAGCTGAGAACTCTGAGTCTGGCTTTGGCCAATTCCCTAGGAAAGTGGGCAAGAAAGTTCTGAAAGTCACCCCACCCCCATGGGATCTACCATTGTGCCTTCCTAGTGTTAGGAAACAAAGCATGTGAGTGCAGAGGTGGTTCGTCAAAACATACCTGATGACAAGTCCAGGGAAGCAGGGGGCTCTGGGGAGGCAGGATGTCAATCAGGTTGATCTAGGAGAAGGTGCCAGGTTATCTGAGAAATGTAAGTCTTCTGGATAGGTCAGGTATAGACCTAAAGATTGGCATCTCCCTACGTTTTGCCCCTTTGTAAGTAGCAGTAATAAGAAAATCACAAAAATGACGGGGAAAAGAAACTATGAATATGAACAAAGTCTTATTGGTAAGAGCTTTTAGAAGGGATGGGTAGAAAGGAGACTTCCTTCAATTATTTACTCATCCATTCATTCAGTTACTATTCTGTGGGTATTTACAATATTACAGTCACTAGCATCATATCAGCACTGCAGAATAAAAAGTAAATCATGGGGCCAGCAGGTGGCATAGTGGTTAAGGGCACTGGACTCCCATATAGCTGACTGCGGTTTGAGTCCCAGATCTGGTGGCTTACTTTCTCACTTTCGCTCGCTCGCTCTCTCTCTCTCTCTCTCTCTCTCTGTCCCTTTCTGGTCAAATTAAAATAAATAAAGTTAAACAAAATAATTATATTTTTAAAAAGTTCACAAAAAAGTAAATCATAGAGCAACAAAAACATGCAAACTAGTGGTACATAAAAACAGCATGGATGAATTTCACAGACATAAGTGAAAGAAGCCACACACAAAAGAGAATGCATTGCACAATTCCATCTATGGGAAATTCAAGAGCGGGCAAAACTAATCTGTGGGTATGGGAGTCAAAACAGGAGATGGGCAAAGTTACTGACTGGGAAGTGTTCCAAGGAAGACTAGCGGGGAGCGACAAATATTTGTATCTTGGATATGGGTGGCTATCCCACAGATGTGCATACATAAAAATTCATCAAGCTGTGCACTCAAGATGACTACACTTCACACATTTAATATATGCTGTATCTCAACACACACACACAAAATGAATAATAATAAACTGCATTCAAATTCAGGCCTCAAGTCTGGTTACATCCAGCCCATCCTAAACAGAGACTTCTGGTTGCTCTTTAGCCTCATGCTGGAATCCACACTCTACTTTCCAGGCCTTTTGCCCTTCAGCTTCTTTCCCTCCATTCCAGTCCTTGTGCCCAAACCACTCCGAATACCTTATCATGCTTGAATATTCCAGATCCTTCCTTCATGTTTTCTCACATGGTATTCCTTCCATTGCTTTATCACCCTAGCAAAATTTCTTCATTGATTTAGTCAACTAGTAGTTATTGAGGGTAGAATGGATGTCTGTCAAGCTTTGTGCTAGACTCGCTAGTGCTTCAAAACTCAACTAAGGGAACCAGTTGGTGGTGCAGCAGTGAAATGCTATAGTCTGTGAGGCAATCCCACAAGGAGAGGTTCCCAGCTCAAATCTGGAAACCTCCCCGAGTACACTGGGCTCGTGCTTGACTATGAACCAGGGCTGACTAAAGCTGAGAGTGAATCACAGTGTTGAGACCCTACTGGGGTTCTCTCTTCCTCTTCTCTCCTCTCTCCTCTCTCCTCTTTCCTCTCTCCTCTTTCCTCCCTCCCCTTTCCTCCCTCCCTCCCTCTCTCTCTCTCTCTGGAAATAAATAAATGAACTTAAAAAAAAAAAAAGAAAAGAAAAAGAGTAGGACATCTCAACTTATTCATTGACACCTCAGAGAAGCAACTCCCCAAACTATAATGGTTGATAAAATTACCCGATACCCATTCCCATGTCACAGATCTGTTTCTATAAAGATTTCCTCCCTTCCAGACCAAGGGAAATACTCGTAGCACAGCACTGGGCACCTCTTTCAGTATCTGGCATCAAAGAGGTGCTCACTCTAGGTGTGACTGGGCACAGAAGACTTGAGCCAATAGAGAAGAGAATATAGACACTGATGCCTATAATAGAAGGCAAAATTCCACACAGAGGTTGTAAGAAAAGGCTCCTGGACACCAGAAGAGGGAGCTATCATAGAGACTAGAATATACATCCCCATATTCCAGATACTGTGCAAGCTCAGGCACCCCTTTCATGCACAGAAGAATAAATTTCATAAACACAGTATAGCATACCCCGATGGACCAGAAAAAGAATGCTATAAGCCAAACTCGTTAATAAACAGCAGTGCAAAAATTCTTTAACTATTAGCAAACACAGTCCAGGAACAAATTAAAAGACTAATACATTATAGCCAAATGGGGCTGATTCCAGGACGGCAAAGATGGCTCAATAGTAGGAAATCTATTGCTATAATTCAAAAATTAAAATTTCCAAAGATACTTAAAAATCATTTAATAGATTCATTTAATAAAAACAGGACTATTTTATTGACCTTCAGAAATTGTTAGTGTTCCTCAGTTTGCATTATTCCCTTCTACAATAATTGAATACCTAAATAGTGAGTGGGTACTGACCGTCTAAATTAAAAACTATCTTCCTACTAAGTTTGACCATGCAACTAAGTTCTATTGAGTCACTGGAAAAGTCATGACGTTTTTTTTTTTTTCTATTTTTCCATGCAAACATGTGTCAAGACTTTTCCAATGGCCCAATATATAGATAAGGAGATATAATAATTGACCACATAGTTCAATGGTTAAAGCCAGACCCCTCATGGCCACCCATAGTACAAATCCCAACCCAGTGGTTTGAAAAACATGCAAGGCGCAAGTGTGTGTATGCCCCAAATCCTGATAGAATACAGAAATGGAGAAGGGATTCTTAACATGACCATGCACCATTGAAGGGTTCTTTCTTTCTCTCTTTCTCTCTCTCCCCCCTCCCCTCCCTTCCTTTCTTTCTTTCAATGGCACGTGTATGTCCTCTTTGACAATAAAAAAATTAATACATAAAATATAAGCAAAAATGGCATTGCAACTTCCTAACCATGTACTTAAGGGAAGAGAGAATGTCCAGTGTATCCCCTTCCCTCCTTTCTTGAGGTGAGAATATGGTCATGTCTTCTCATGCTGAAACAACCACTCTAAACAAGTGAACACTGAACACTGAAGATGGCAAAACAAGAAGTGATCCTCATTTAAACAGAATTTGGCACCAACAGGGAGCTTTAGGTTACAAAGCCTAAAATAGGATTTCTGGAGTAGAACTGAGAAGACAGCAAATAGCAAAGATGCAAACATGGTACCTCATTGCATGTAATTACAGCTTTGTACATTGTAACATCTTTGAAATGGATCTCTACCTTACAATTGAGAGCACCTTACAATACCTTCAAACCATTTTAATATTTACATTTTTTAGTAAGATGTGTCTAACAATTACTAACATCTTACAAAAAATATTGCAAAGTAAGCTGATGATCTGGTTATGCTTCTCATTCCATGTAGGGCTCTTGGTTAAAGCACCAGGCAAAGCACTTCCCAAAGAAGGCTAATGCATTAGAAGAAATTACAAATTTTGGTGGGGCATTATCTGCCTTTTTCTCTTTTCTTTTATCAACTCTAGAAGAGAGGTGAATTCAATCTAAAGTCAGTCGGTCAGAAACAGAGAGGGAGAGAAAACAATTCCGCTAAGAGGGATACTTCCTATTTGTATCCTACAGTCTAAGTTGACTGATAATCTAGCACATTTATGGCCATGAACAATAAAAGGCAAGAAATAAGCTTCCCATGGGCAGAGCTAGTGACTTCACTCAACAATGAGCAAGAAATTCTTCCCAGAGAACAAAAACAGGAGATCCAAATGGACTGGCCATGAAATGTGTTCTACAGCCGGAAAAGGGAGTCTTTGCCAGTATGGTCCAATATAATCTTCACCACAGACCAAGGTTTACAACATGTCCCACTTTCCCTTGTCAATATGGAAGTTCCTATTGTGATTATTCTGAGTCCAGAGAGTTACTGTGAGTAGATAACTTTCCTTGTAGTTTGAAGACCACCAGGCCAGGTAAGCCTAACTTGACCTGATGGACAAGATTGGCCTTTGCCCAGATACAGGACCCAAAGAGAACTTTGTTCCTTTTGGAAGATGGGTATATATGTCCTATGTAGGAAAAAAGTAAATACCTGGCTAGTCAGAGTTGGCCATAGCAGAAACTGCTAATAACAGATGTTTCCTTAATGTGATAGGTTCACCTGTCTCGGTGCTTTAAACCAACACCATATTTAATGAAAAAACACAAGAAGCACTGTCACCTGTTACTGTCAAGAACAAAACAAGAATGTCTACCATCATCCTTATTATTTAATATAGTCCTAAAAATATTGACAAGTGTAGTTGCCAAGAGAAATACAAAGCACAAAAATAAGGAAAGATAAAGTCATCGGTATTTGTAGCTGGGATGATTATTAACCATAAAAGTCTAAGCGAATCAAATAAAAATCCATAGCCAATGATAAAACATTTGTGTATGGAGGATGGATAGAAAATTAATACAGAAAGCTTAATAACCAGTTAAAAGGTAACATAGAGGAAAAAATAATTTCTAATAACTAATAATAACAAAATACATAGAAATAAACCTAAGAGACATGCATAATATAAGAGAACTTTACCCCTGAAGGATGCGTAAAGAAAAGAAAAAAGACTTATACTAATGGGAAGGTATATAACATATTCTTAATATCAAAATCCTTCATGTGGGAAAATAAACAAGCAAAGTCTTTCAAGAAACACCTTATTGGGAACCAGCAGTTAGCGTAATGGCTATGTCGCTGGACTCCCACGTAGTCGACCGCGGTTCACGTCCTGGACCCGGTGGCTTAAAACTCATGCCGGGCGCGTGTGCGTGCGTGCCCAAGATCCTGAGAGGAGAATGGAGGAGAAGGGATTGAGGCATGACCATCCCCACTGGGGGGTGATTTCTCGCTTTCTGTCTCTATGTCTCTCTCTGTCTGTCTGGCGAGCGCATGCGCCCTACAGTGAATATCTCTCCAAAAAAAAAAGAAACACCTTATTTTAAAAAGCAATTGGAGAGGACTGTCAGATATTAATATGTAACGCTACAGTAATTAAAATAATATGGTACTGACACATGAATGAACAGATCAAAGAAACAAAATTTAAAGCCCAAAAAGAGACACATAAATACATGTGACTGTGTACAAAGAGATATACATGTAACATATGACAATGGATATATTTTTAATTAGTAAGAAATGACTTTTTTGGGGACCAGCAGTTAGTGTAATGGCTAAATCGCTAGACTCCCATATAGTTGACAGCGGTTCAAGTCCCGGACCCGGTGGCTTAAACTCACACAGAGTGCATGTGGGTGCATGCCCAAGATCCCGAGAGAAGAATGGAAGAGAAGGGATTGCAGTGTGGCCATCCCCCCTGGGGGGAGTGATTTATCGCTTTCTGTCTCTCTGTCTCTTTCTGGCAAGTGCACGCACCCTATAGCAAAAACCTCTCCAAAAAAAAGAAAAAAAATGACTTTTTTCAACACAATAATGTGGAGAACAATAAATAACTGGTCACTGGGCCACTACATTACAAATTTTTTTTTTACTTTATTTTTTAACTTTGCATATGGTGTTCTTTCTTTCTTTTTTCTTTTTTATTATTATTTTTTTAATTACCAGAGGCTCCATACACTACGCAAAGAGCAAGGGAGAGGGAGAAAGTACCATCGAACGGGTTGTGGTTATGCCACAATACCTTCTTCTCTATTTCTCCCTCCTGTTGGCATTCACACACACATGCCCCATGTGTTATTTAAGCTGATGGGGCCAGGATTGGAACCACAATCAGGGACCAGCAGATGACATAGTGGTTACATTGCTGGACTTCCACATGGCTGACCGTCGTTCGAGTCCTGGACTGAGAGGCTTGAAATTCATGCCAGGTGCATGTTTATACATGCCCAAGATACCAGGAGGACAACAAAGGAGAAAGAACTGTGGCGTGGTCATTCTCCCAGGGGGTGAATTCTCACTTTCTCTCTCTCTAGCTTTCTCTATCTCTCCACCAAGTGCACGTGCCCTATGGGGGGGGGGGGAACTCTCTAAAAAAAAAAAGATCTGCAATCAGTCATCTGGGATCCAACTCCCTTAACCACTAGGCTATAATAATGGTCCTTTTTTTTATGTAGTCAAATGTATTCATCTCATTTACTATGACATCTGAGTTTGTATAACCCTTAGAAAAGTTTCACCCACTCTTTACAAAATTAGAAAAAACAATCACAGAATTTGTCTGGAACCAAAAAAGGCCCTGTATCACCAAAGTAATACTGCACAAAAAGAATGAAACAGGAGGTATCACACTCCTTGAACCCAAAATATATTACAAAGCTGTGATAATCCAAACAGTATGATAGTGACACAAAAACAGGCATTGTAGACCAATAGAACAGAATAAAAAAAAAAAACATAAATGAACCCCAAAACAGTCAATCGGTTTTTGACAAACAGCACAAGACAATCCAGTGGAGAAAAGAAAATCTCTTTAGGAAATGGTGTTGGAAAACCGGGTATCCACCTGCAGAAAAATCTCTCACCTTTAACAAAAAAATTGATTCAAAATGGATCAAAGATCTAAACATAAATCCTCCAACTACAAAACTACTGGTGGAAAACACAGGCAAAATTCTTGGAGACACTGGAGTGGTTAAGATGCTGGACTCCCACATGACTGACCACAGTTCTCGTCCAGACCTGGCAGCTTGCTTTCTCATGCTCTCCTCTCTCTCTCTCTCTCTCTCTCTCTCTCTCTCTCTCTCTCTCTCTCTGTGTGTGTGTGTTTCTTGGGTCAAACTAAATAATAATAACAAAATTAAATAAAGAAATATTAAAAAAAAAAAAAGAACTCTATGCCTAGGGGCCAGCAGGTGGCATTGTGGTTAAGGTGCTGGACTCCCATCTGACTGACCACAGTTTGACTAGAACCTGGTGGCTTGCTTTCTCACTTTCCATCTCTGTCTCTCTGGTCAAATTAAGAAGTAATAATAATAAATCATTCTTTTTTTTGAGGGAAAGATTTTTTGGCTATAGGGCATGTGTGCTTGCCAGAGAGACAGAGACAGAGAGACAGAAAACGAGAAATCACCCCCCAGGAGGATGGCACTCTGCAGTCCTTTTTCTTCTAATCCCCTCTTGGGATTTTGGGCACGCATACACGTGTGCCTGGCATGAGTTTTAAGCTGCCATGTCTGGGATTTGAACCATGGTCAACTATGTGGGAGTCCAGTGATGTAACCATTACACTATCTGCTGGCACCTAAAATAATTCTTTTATTATAAAAGAAGTCTTTTTGGGACCAGCAGTTAGCATAATGGCTATGTCGCTGGACTCCCATGTAGTCGACCGGACCTGGTGACTTAAACTCATGCTGGGCACGTGTGCGTGTGTGCCCACGATCCCAAGAGGAGAATGAGGGAGAAAGGGTTGCAGCATGGCCATCCCTCTTGGGGGGTGATTTCTCGCTTTCTATCTCTTTGTCTCTCTCTGTCTTTCTGGTGAGCGCACACGTCCTATAGCAAAAACTTCTGGGGGGCGGGGAGGAAGAAAGACCCTAACATTCAATAGAAAGTGGACAAATATGGATGATTTACTGCTAAGAGAAGTCAGACTATAAAAGAAAGGTCCTGTATGTCCCTGCTTAATATATACTGACTGCCTGCACTCCATGGCAGAAACTGAAATACTGGGGACCAGCAGTAGGCGTAATGGCTATGCCGCTGGACTCCCATGTCGTCAACCGTAGTTTGAGTCCTGGACGCAGTGACTTAAACTCATGCCAGGCACGTGTGCATGCATGCCCATGATCCTGAGAAGAGAATGGAGGAGAAGGGATTGTGGTGTGGACATCTCCTCTGGAGGGTGATTTCTCACTTTCCGTCTTTCAGGCAAGCACATGTACCCTATAGCAAAACCCTCTCCAAAAAAAAAAAAAAGAAAAGAAAGAAAGAAACTGAAATACTGGATGATATAAAGGCACAGAGAGCAACTGTGGAGACCAGAAACAGTGTGGAAGGAGGGTGGGGAAAGGCAGAGGGAGGAAATCGAGGGAGAAAAAGAGAGAAGCAAAACATTTAAGAAAAACGAAATGGGAAATTATCTATTGCAGATAGTATGTATAGTAATGTCTTTAATTGAGCCAAAATACAGTGTATTCTGGATGGGAAAATTCATCTTGTATGCTGTAATGGTATACAGTAAGTGAATGCAAAAAGTAAATAAAGGAAAATAAGACGATTAAAAAAGAAAAAAAAATTACAACCCTCCCCCCCAAACAAAAACAAACAAACAAACAGAAAAACAGAGAAGCAAACTAAGAGGCACCATGAGTCCCAGGAAGTCTTGCCTTACACAAGACACACGCACACCTTTCCTTACCCACAGTCCTCCTTCTGGGCCATGTGTACATTCTCCCAGGCCCCTAACACACACAACTACCAAAGAGAAACCGCATTCCACATTGTGCCACCCATTGTTGGCTATTTTCTCTGCCAGAAACCAAACACGAGTGTCTGCTGCTTCGATCCCATCACTTAGTGTAGAGGAATGCTGAGTAAATGATTTACAAATGAGTGAAGATCTCCCAACTCTGCTTCATTAGTATTTTTTTCGTTGCCAAGAATAGAAAGGTCGAGACAAAGAATGTGATGTTCATAGCAGTGCCATATGCAATGTCAAAAAAAATGCAAATTATAAATGCTTGATTTCTAACAGCTGATATTTAGCCAGCCATGCAAGTATGCAACTGCATGGTAGTGGTTTTTTGGTTTTGGGTTTTTTTTTGGGGGGGGGGGGGGGGGGGTAAAACAATGGATCTAATTATTTCCTTCCCTGTAGCTACACTTCTTTTCCTTTCTTTTAAATTTACTCCTTTTTAAAAGTGTGTGTGTGTGGGGCCAGCAGGTGGCATGGTGGTTAAGGGCACTGAACTCCCACATGGCCAACCACAGTTCAAAACCCAGACCTGAGGGCTTGCTTTCTCACTTTTACTCTCTCTTTCACTCTATGCCTCTCTGGTCAAATTAAGTAAGTAAATAAATATATAAAGTTAAATAAAATAATTCTTAAAAAAACGTTTTTGCAAGAGGGCACTCACACTTACAAAAGAGATGGGGAATGTTGAGAAAGCAGCCCCCATGAGGCACAGTCACACTGCAATCCCCTCTCCTCTACTGCTCCTTCGTTTAGAAAATTTAGCATACATACTCATGTACCCAGCATGTTTTTCAAGCCACCAGGTCTAGGACTAGAACTGCATGGTCAGCCACACAGATCCGGCTGCCTTACCCATCATGCATAGGCTGACCCCCATACCTCTTTTCAATATGACTGCAGCTCCTCCCTCTAGAAATATAATCTATGTCCTGTCCTTTAGATCTGTCCTTGAGTCTTACTTTGGCCAAGTAAGGGTGGTAGACAAGACGTCGTGCCAGTTACAAGCCTTGATCTCAGGAATCCTTGCATTGTTTTGCTTATTTTCCTGAAATTCTGTCCCACCATGTAAAAAGTCCAAGGTAGCCATTTGAAAGAAGGAATACACATGGACAATTCATCCCCATCACTTCAGGTGGTCCTGTAAGATCCAGAAGGAGTTAGCTTAACTGAACCACTGCAGATGACAGAAATATGATGGACTCTAGCCAAGATCTAAATAATAACCCAGCTGAACCCAGCACAAATTGCCAACCCATAGAATTACAGGCTAAATGCATTGGGGGTTTGTTTAAGTCACTAACTTTCAGAATGCAACAATTAGTTGATAAAACTTGTTATATTTTAGTTCTTCCATGTCCCTTCATAAAAATTCACTCTCTAGCCCCTTCCCACCAACAATCCTCCTACAATTAGCAACTAAAGAGTTAATGCCAAATCCAATAAAGGCCTCCAGGGCATACTCTGCTTCTATAGCCTGGTGTTTTCTGACTGAGCAATGTCAATGACATATCCATTGTTAAGTATTTTTGAGGGACCGTCCCATGGCTTAGAGGTTGAAGGGAGCTAGATTCCTTATGGCCAACTGTGTGGATCAAATCCTGGCCCCAGTGACTTGAAAAACAAGCCAAGTGCATGTACATATATGCCCCAAATCCCAACAGGGTGGAGAAAAGGAGAACAGATTGTGGTATGACCATGCCTCATTGAGGGTGCTTCCTCTCTGCCTTCTCTCCAGTGACTGATATATATTCACCAGCAATAAAGTTTTTGTTGTTGTAGTTGTTTTTGGAGAGATTTTTGCTCTAGGATGCGTGTGCTCAACAGAAAGACAAAGACAGAGAGACAGAAAGCGAGAAATCACCCCCTAGTGGGGATGGCCATGCTACAATTCCTTCTCCTCCATTCTCCTCTTGTGATGGTGGGCATGCACACACGTGCGCCCAGCATGAGTTCAAGCCACTGGGTCCGGGACTCAAACTGCAGTTGACTACATGGGAGTCCAGAGAGACAGCCATTACGTCAACTGCTGGTCCCCACTAGTAATAAAGGTTTTTAAAAAGTTGCCTCTGATTAAAAAGGAATGGCTATGCCAATTATGGCATATGAAAGAAATCACAGTACTATAAATAACCACATTATTGTCAGTCCATAAAATCACACCTATAAAATAGCATGAAGTAAAAAGAACAGATCTCTATGAATTGATACATACTGTAATAACGTTAAATGTCTGTGTACTTTGACAAAGATGAGAACTGAAATCACAGTACCAAGAGCTTGGTGGTTTTTCCGCTGTTATTATTTTATTTTGATGCATACTAAGAGAAAAATCTTTCCAACTACAATGTATTTGAAATTTTTCTTCTTGGAATTGAGATCTTTCAGAGAAAACTCTTAATCTTTAGTATAATACATTAGGGAAAAAACGTGTTTAGTTTTGTATAGGCAATATATCCTAAATGCCATTTAAATTTATATTTTAAAAGCTGAAAATTTACAAAGTGAAAAGAAAATCAATGTGTTAAAGGCTACTTACCTCTCCAGATTCCCTTGCAGCTAGTCATGGTCATGTGATCATGCAAGTGCAAATCTACTGGATGAGGCTTGCAGAAAAGCAGTTGTTTTTCTGACATAGAGAGACTATTCCACAGGTATCTAGCTTTAGTTTTTGGCCATTCACCCTTTATTGACCTGGGATATAAATATGATGCCTAAATTTGCAGCAGCCATCTGTTAGAAGAAAGAAAGCTATACACCATAACCAGCAAAACAGAAAATCAGAAAGAGCTGCTAGGCCAACTATTGAGCACCTTCTATGAACTTCTTGCTTGGGAAGAGCAAATAAACCTCTTACTTGTTTTAGCCACCATAATGAGGTTTATGTAACATACAGCCAGAGAAAATCCCAGTTGATGATGGGGGGTGGGGGGAGCTACATCTTGAGAGACAGGAGAAAAGTAGGGAGATCAATCTAGTAAATAAAAGAACTAGACAACAGGAAGGAAATAGGAAGAGAAAAAAACAACTGCAGACTGTGGTTAGAGAGCAGGAGCAGCTTGGCCCAAGAGACCATCTGGTGGAGCTAAGAGAAGAGGAAAGGATCTTTGAAAGGTTACTGTGGCTCATGAATTATATCCCTTTAAAATTCAAAAGGTTCGTGTAACAGGTGGAATTCCTTCTCGATCACTTTTGGCTGCTGAATTTTTTTGTATATGGAGTTCTCTGCAGAGAATGAGTCTTGTGATTGAGCCTCAGAATGACCCTCAGAATGTACTAGGGTCATATAAAAACTAATTTGGGAAAAGTTCTGAATGATGAATTCAAGGGTTCCATTAATGAAAAAAGGCAGAGACAGGGAAGCAGGAGTTGTGGGTTCAAGTGCTCATTCTTTCACAATCTGCCGTGAAGCATTAAATAATATCTGGACTTCCAGAAAGGTATTCCTCCCTCAGGTAGATTTTCTTTTTAGCTTTGATAACAATATATGGGATGGGAGAGGGAGGAATGTGCAAGCAAAATGAGATCCAATTCAATCACCATTATTCCAATTCAACAAGCACCTATAGATTAGCTATGCTGAGTTGAGCACTCAGATGAATATGGCCAAAGGATATAGTTTCAGCCCTCCACCCTCCGGTCCTGTTTCAATCCTTGGCATTGCATGCCCTGGTTCCTCTTACACACACTCACTTCTGGCATTCTGAGCTACTCACAGTGTCTTCAGCCTCCTGGGATAATCGAGTCTCCTTTGAAGTATTCAGTTATATTTTCTTCCTGTCCAGGATACCTTCCCCTTTTGATCTGGCAAACTCCTACTCCTCCTTCAGTACCCAGACCAAGCATTCTTATTTTTTAAGATTTATTTAATTTTATTATTATTAATTTGACCAAAGGGAGCCAGACAGAAAGAGAGAGAAAGTAAGAAAGCAAGCCACCAGGTCTGGGATTCAAACCATGGTCGGCTATGTGGGAGTCCAGCACTTTAACCACCATGCCACCTGCCAGTCCCTAGACCAAGCATTCTAAAGGAAAAACTAGCAGTTCTGAGAGCTTTCTGCCGGTAGCTGGCTTTGTTGTTACCTGCTAGACTGATGTTCCCCAGATAAACAATTCTACAGAATATCAACATCAGTTGAGAACTCCAGTGAGACAAAAACAAGGCCACTGCATATTCCTACCCAAATATGATTAAAAACAAAGACACTGTACAACCACAAGAATGACCATACCTCCCCCTACTGGGCTACTATGGGTCACTGTGGCTTCTTTTCTGGTGACCCACCTCCCTTCCTCCTACCTCCTAGATTAAGTGTTGAATCTAGTGCTAGCACTAATATGAGCTGCCCACTCACTAAATTATCCCACTTTTTGTTTTGTTGTTTTTTTAACAGCCAGAAGGTACACGCACTCACCAGAAAAAGACACAGCCAGGGCAGGAGAAAGTATTCCTCAATGGGACATGGTTGTGCTACAGTTCCTTCTCCCCCATTTCTCCATCCTGTCAGGATTTGGGCCCACACAAACATGCTCCATGAAGTTTTCCAAGTCACCAGAGCTAGGATTTGAACAGCAGTCAGTCATGTGGGAACCAGCTCCCTTACTCACTATACTATGAGGCTAGCCCAATTGTTCCACTTTCTGAGAGCTGTCCATTTTCTGCCTACTGTCCAGAACAGAACCCCACTTTGTTCTACTTTCCCCCAAATCACTGAACACATGCCTAAGCCTCCACAGACATTGCTTCATGCACTTAGAGTGCATTTTCCTTTGGGGTAGTGAGTTATGAACCCAACCTTGTTTACAGTGTATTCCTGGTGCCCTTTAGACAGTGGTTACTGACAATTTCTTCCTCTCTGACCTTCTCCAACCATGCAGAGAAAAACTTCTCTCTCACCTATTTCTAAGTTATCGGTGCATATGTTCAGCTTACCTGAATCTTCTTTGAAACAACACTCTGTGGCGACACCTTTTTTTTCTGGATTGTACTTTTTGGTGTGCGTGCCTCTCTATCTCCCTTCCCTAAGAATCCTTTCTGATGCCAGGACCCATGTCTTCCCAATCATCATCTCTCTAGCACCCAGTCCAGGGCCAGGCCTCAAGGAGGTCCCGGGGACATCATTGCTGAATAAATACACCCTGACTCCATGCCACAGGGCAGCATGGACAGGCCCCTGGAAATCCAAGTACCAAATGGTCCATAACGCTTCCTCCTTCAGCCCACACCTTGTGTGGAACCCCAGGGTAGGAAATTAGGAAGTTGCTCTTTAACAGCACTTCTCATTGCTGAATAAATACACCCTGACTCCATGCCACAGGGCAGCATGGACAGGCCCCTGGAAATCCAAGTACCAAATGGTCCATAACGCTTCCTCCTTCAGCCCACACCTTGTGTGGAACCCCAGGGTAGGAACTGCTCTTTATCAGCACTTCTCTCGTTTTTTGCCTTCTGTGCTATTCTTAAATTTGCAAAGTTGCCATCGCTGCTGATCATCCATCGAGGCCACCTCTGTGACTACAACATCCCCCGACAGTGCTATGGCCCTTTATTGAAAGCAGAGGACTGCAACCACAGGCAAATAACCCAACTCGAGTTAATGAGTTGATAACACCCAGATCCTTCACCAGAGGGAAGAAAGGAAGAGTCCAAAGGTCTAAATCACCTCCATAAAACATTTGCAAATAGGACTCAGGGAGACTGTCAGAAGTCTACGGTTTCTGTTTAACATGCACAATTAGCACTTTTAAGCAGCAAACTTTTGGAGAAGGGTATGTCCTGAAATGTACCTCTTCTGTTCCTTTTTTCTGGTTTCTAAACGTGTCAGCCTAAAGGCAGGCTGCACTCATCCTGGCTCGGTCCCTGACAGTGCTCCAGCTCTGACTGGAAGGGTGGCAGCAGCATCTCACCTTCAAAGGCAATCGGGAAGAAATTGCAGCTGCTTTCACCAAGGAAAATGTGATTTTTCTCAGCTTTGTCAACTGTGGAGCAAATATTTTCTAAGTGGTCAAAAAATGACAGAGTTCTTTTGGTTTCTTTCAGTCTTTTATTTTTTTCCCTCTCTCCAAAATGGTTCCCAGGATGACAAGGGCAGTACAAACACCACTCACTTGCCCAAGTTTCAAATGAAAACTTCACACTCCACACCAATGTCTCTCACTCTGCAGCACCAGCCCCCATTCCAGGAACCTTGCAGTTGTCAACAAGGAATTGGGGTCACAGACAAATACCGGAGTTGGGGGGAGGTGCCCAGCATGGTTCTCTTAAAAAAGAGAAAAAGTAGCTTTTCTTCTTGTCTCTTTTTCCATCATTGTAGGAAGGTTGAAATACAATAAAAATGGCCTTTTTCCCCCCAACAAACATTAATTCTGCCAGCAACGGGAAGGTTGTAAACTAGAAGCCACTTCTCAATGGTTTAAGAAGCATGTGACCTAGAGAATCACCTCAATTCTGTCCCCTATAAAGCGGGGTTCTTTTTTACCTGACCCCGACATCAAAGGGATGTTATAAGAAATATCTGTACAATCTCTTTAAAGTGCCTGTAGTGTCTCAAATAAAAATATGGAGTTTGAGGCAAGACTATAAAGTGTGAGTTTGTCCATGAAATGAATGAAACAAGTTCTTAGACCTCAAGAACTTGCTGCCTAGAATTCCAGCACAGCCCAGACCGACCCCTGCCTAAGGACTCTCCAGGCCCTTGAAAAGAGAGCCAGAAGTGCTGGGCCTGGAATCAGGGACATACCTCGTTCTTCAAGTTGACATTGCTTTGGTAGGCATGGCAAGACAGGCCTCAAGGAATCACAGAGAAGGACTGGTCCTCTTCCCTCACACTCAGAGCTGCTGCCGCTGGCTCCATCTTCACCTCTACCACCTAATCCGTACCATTCTCCACCACACTACCAATGCTACCTCCCATCACTCTACCACTAATACCCACTATCATCTCCTCAGCCACACCAACACGACTTGGCCATTATCCTATGCCATCACAACAACAGCCATCCCATCTTCTACCCTACAGCACCCCACCAACACCAACAACAACCCTAAAAAATACTCACCACACCTATCACTCCTCCACCACCATCACCAAAAACAAGCAGCATATCACACACCAACAAATACCTACCACCACCTTGACACCATTGCTCCACCATCACCCCACTATTTCATGCCGCCATCCCTCCCCACGACCTCAGTACCTCCGCCAGCATCCCCACTTCCTCGTGCTCACTCATCCAACCCTTCCACACCCCTCTGCTGCAGTATGTTGAGAAAACAGAGTCCAGAGACATGAAACCAATGGTCTAGGCTATCTAGTCAAGCCACACGACCCTTCAAATTTGTCTCCGAGAATATTTAACCAGTTGCCTAGACAGTATCAGTAATAATATCAGCTCATAATTTTGAGTGATTACAAGATGCCAGGGACTATTCTAAGTGTGTTTCATGCATTAACTTATAACAATTTTATGGAGAAAGAACCAGCATTGTCCCACCTTGAGAGGAGAAAACTGAAGCACAGAGAAGTCAAGTAATTTGCTTCAAGTCTTACAGCTAATAATTGTCATGCCTAGTCCTCACCCAGGACACTCCGCTCCAGAGCCCAATTTGTCATACTGTCATCTCACAGAAACAATCCTGGGCACTTGAATGAAGAGCACTTTTTAAGTTCACAGGTTACTGGAGGGGACCAGTAACATGAAATGACACAGCAGCAGCTCACCCTCCTAGCTGTAAGTATTTGCCTAGCCAGTGTAGACCATGTGCTCAGGAAATAAAACCGTGCCCCTCACCAACAACAGCTAGGCCTGGTACTGGATATGCAATGCTGTCTTTTCTTTTTTCTTTTTTTCTTTTTTACCATTAAGTCTCACAACAATTTCATGAGTAAGTAATATTATTACCATTTTTACACAGGAGGAAACTAAGGCTCTGAGAAGATCGACCACTTGCCTCCTGAGCATGCAATAAACACCTGAAAAAAAATCCTATTCAAAGTAGTCAACTTTGCCCCATGAGTGTTAAGCATTCCCTGTGGCCTACAAAGAAAGCCTCAGCACTTCTCTCCAACTCAAAGGCATCCAGGGCAGCTTTCCTTAGCGAGTAGTTGGAAGAACAAATGAATGAATAAACAAACAGATGAAACAACGTTGCTCATAATTAAAACTGGAAAACACACACACACACAAAGGCCAGCCTTAAAAATCAAAAAAGCAAGGCTATCAGGTGGCGTGGGGGGTTAAGACGCTGGACTCCTACATGGCTGGCCACTTTGTAACCTGGTGGCTTGAAAAATCACTCTGGATGTGTGTGCCCAAAATTCCAAGAGGAGAATGGAGGAGAAGGGATTGAACCGTGGACATTCCTCCTGGTGGGTAAGTTCTCACCTTCCCTCTCATTGTCTCTCTCTACTGAGTGCACATGCCCTGTGGCAAAAACCTTAAAAAGAAAGAGAAAAGCAGAGGCAGACAACATAACACATGTTCCTTCTAGAGTCACCAGTTGAATACTGAACTATGTCCTGTAGTAGTGCCTCTGCCCACATGGACATTTTGCAGTTCTTCCTCCAGATTGGCCAACTTCAGGGCAAGTGAAGGTTTACAGAGCTGTGCCTCCCTAGGATGCTGACTTGTTAAAGTGGTGGCTGCCCTTTGCAATTAGACACTCTAAGACTTCTACTCTGTGCCTTTAAATATATTCGGTGACCTAAGTGCTGATATGGTCAAAGGATAAGAGAACATGTGAAATTGTTCCCATTAAAATCAGCCCTGGAGGCAACCACTGCATAACCCAAGTAGAAGGCCTGGCTAGGGTTTCAGGGGGGTTTTTGGTGTTTTAGTTTTACTATAGTCACATGCAATCCTCACAAAGACGCAAACAGAGAGAAAAAGGGAAATTAAGAAATCACTCACTGGGAGGATGGACAGATATAATCTCTTCTCCTCCACTATCCCCTCAGGATTTTGGGAACATGCATAAACACACCTGGCAGGTTTTTCGATATACCAGGTACAAGACTAGAAGCACAGATTCAGCCATGTGGGATCCAGCCACCTTAACTTCCATGACACCAGCTGGCCTGCTTCAGGTTTTTAATCACAGAAATACAGCCTTTCTCCTTCTAGAAAGTTCTGATTTCCCTCCCTCCTACAACCAATTCCACTTCTACTTCCCTCTCCCCATACCAAACCCATACATACACACAAATACTACACTCTTCTGGTAGAAAAGTTTTTCTGTAAATACAGAAAAACTGTATTTCTGTCTTAATAGAGGCTCTATTCCTATCAGAATAACCAAATATTCTCTTTGTTCTACAAGGTTTGGGGATAGGGAAAAAAAAAAACAATAAAGACAGAAAACACGCTATGGACACTAAACTTCATGTTCTCATCTACAGCCTGGGAGACTCACTTTTTCATATCAAGCCGGCCTGGATTCACAAGACAAGGATGCTTCAGCTCTTGGAGGGGTATCAGCAACAGAGCCCTATCACGGGGCCCCAATTACACTGCTAACAGTAAAAGAAAAAACTTGAACCAATTTTAGAACAAGAGTTAAAAGAGAGAATAAGAAAAATCCCGCTGTGCTGTTTTAAAACATACATTGTGAAACAGTTCCCTCTTGTGGCATAACTAGGAATGGCTGCTCTTATCCAGCAAGCTGTCCAGTATCTAAAATTCAGTATCTTTTTGTGTCAAGAACCTTAGGCACCATCAGGTGAAGCCTGTGGACCTCTCCCAGATTCATAACGTAAAATATACATGATTACCAAAAAACAGTTTTAGGGGGCTATACAAAAACCTATTTCTTTAACAGTATGCAACATGACTTAGTGGTAGGCCTAGTTATAAAGTAGTGATAAGCGTAAAGTATGTTGTGAGAAACCAGAGGTGACTGTAATGTGATATACAAAGAGCTGGGATTTCAAGAAGTGACCAAGTCACAGGTCCTGACAATCCTGCAAAGGTCATTTTGCCATTTAAGGAAATCATACATTCCAGTTAGAAATTAAGTACTTACATCTTTTCCCATTTTAGTTCATAATCTCTTGAATTCAATTCATGGCCCCCTTGGGGTTGAAGGAATCCAACTATTCTAATCTCGCATAATCTGTTCATTGAGTATTTTCTCCACAACGTGACAAGGAGGTGCCAATTTTGCAGTATTTCAGGGAAGGAACACTCCAAGGTGTGTGGGAACTGAGGGAATCTGGATTAAGGGGTCAACCCAGCCTTTCCTATAACTGAAAGAATATCGGTCTTCAAAAAGTCAGGAGCAACAGCTTCTGTCCTCTGGCTGAACGTGTGCGAAGTAGATGCAAATTAAAGCAAGATTAAGAAGAGAGAAACCTGAAGTCAGAAAAGGGTCAGAAAACCCACCTAAGTGTCCACAGGTGAGAGGAAAGCCTGCCTGTGCTGGTAAGAGTGGAAACAGCTGGCGATGGCTGAGCGTTGAGTCTTTCCGGCATTGCATCACTCTCAGGAGGGGACTGCTGTCACCTGTTGGCACCAGCGAGGAAATCAGGTTTATGGCAGAAAGCCCTGCCCAGAATCACTCACCTGGTTCATAATGAGGTCAAGATTGGGGTCCAGCTGCACTTACTTAATGTTTTTTTTGTTTTTTTTAAGAGGTTTTAGCCATCAGGCATATGTGCTCTCCAGAGAGAGAGAGACACTGAGAGGGAAAGTGAGAAATTGGGGGGGGAGGGGGATGGCCACGCTGCAATCCCTTCTCCTCCCAGGATCTTGGGCATGCAGCACATGCACCTGTGTTATTTTCAAGCCATGGGTCCCAGACTCCAACCTTATCCAGGGAAGTAACCACTATGTCATCTCCTGGACTAATTTTTTCTTAGGAGAGATTTTTCCTATAGGGCACCTGCACTCACTGGAGAGAAATCACCCCCCAGGGGAGCGGTCATGCTGCAATCCTTTCTCCTCTCGGGATTTTAGGCACGCATGCACATGCACCCAGTGTAAATTTAAGCCACTGGGTCCAGGACTCAAACTGTGGTCAACCTTACATGGGAGCCCAGAACATAACCATGACGCCATCTGTTGGTCCCAGCTCCGCCTATTTCGAACTGGTGAGCACCCCTGCCCAGCGCTGTCACAGGGTGAGGGGCTCCCGCCCAGCAGACCTGGTCCACTGACACTCACCGGTTGGGGCGACAATCTGGGGGCAAGCCAGTGCCTCTGGGAAAGGCAGCGCCGTGAGCAGGACCGAAGGAGTGGCCGGGCCACCGCCGGCG
>NW_006210004.1:783250-809365 GCF_000334495.1 Tupaia belangeri chinensis | reverse complement strand
GCCTGCTCACAATGGCTGCCTCACCGAGGGCAGGCCGAGAGGGATCCAACCTTTAGGATCCAGGCTCTGAAACCCCTTTCCCGGATGTTTGGACATGTCGGGACATTTGGGATCTAGGCCATGTGTTCATTTCTGGGCCTCGGCAGCCAGGCCTGGGCTGAAGCCACGGAAACCCGCCTTCGTCCCACTGGTACCTGGTGGAGGGTGAGGGTCTGTCAGCGAGGGCCACCACAGGATCTGCCAACCGCTGTTCTGAACGCCCGGGCCTCACTTAGGGAGTTTGGGCCCAATGAGCCAGCGCCGTCGGTACCCCTCTCCTTGCTGGTGCGTGCACACACCTGTGGGCAGCTGCTGTCCCCTCGAGGGCTGCAGCGCCATGGCAGCCTGCTCTAAGCTCTGAGGCGTGAGCTCAAACCTGGCGTTTCCTTTGTCCTGAGAGGGTTCCACTGGCGTGGGTTCCAAAAACCCTCAGTTACTTAAATTATTTCATTTAACTTCATGTTAATTTGACCAGAGGGACAGGGTGAAAGAGAAAGCAAGAAAGCAAGCTTCCAGGTCCGCGACTCCAACCGCAGTCGGCCATGTGGGAGTCCAGCACCCTTACCCACCATGCCACCTGTGCCCTTTTAATACTCTTCTGGGGGGCCAAGTAAAAGTTTTGTCCCACCTCCCCAAATACCTACAGTTCCTAGTGGGTTCATTTCCACCATGACAAAACACCCTGCCCCACAGTTGGGGTGACCATCAGCTTGGGTGGCATGACTGGCCTGGGGCCATTCCAGTGTTCTTGAGTGCCAGAATTCAGAGACTTGTCTTCCAAGCATAGGATGCTCTAGGCTGGAAATGAGAAAACTGAATCTCAGCACTGTGGAATAAGGGATTTACCTCTTCTTCATGGGGCGACCCAATATGATGGTGCGTGAAAGCATTCACGGAGCCCCCCGCCCCCCGCCTGCTCACAATGGCTGCCTCACCGAGGGCAGGCCGAGAGGGATCCAACCTTTAGGATCCAGGCTCTGAAACCCCTTTCCCGGATGTTTGGACATGTCGGGACATTTGGGATCTAGGCCATGTGTTCATTTCTGGGCCTCGGCAGCCAGGCCTGGGCTGAAGCCACGGAAACCCGCCTTCGTCCCACTGGTACCTGGTGGAGGGTGAGGGTCTGTCAGCGAGGGCCACCACAGGATCTGCCAACCGCTGTTCTGAACGCCCGGGCCTCACTTAGGGAGTTTGGGCCCAATGAGCCAGCGCCGTCGGTACCCCTCTCCTTGCTGGTGCGTGCACACACCTGTGGGCAGCTGCTGTCCCCTCGAGGGCTGCAGCGCCATGGCAGCCTGCTCTAAGCTCTGAGGCGTGAGCTCAAACCTGGCGTTTCCTTTGTCCTGAGAGGGTTCCACTGGCGTGGGTTCCAAAAACCCTCAGTTACTTAAATTATTTCATTTAACTTCATGTTAATTTGACCAGAGGGACAGGGTGAAAGAGAAAGCAAGAAAGCAAGCTTCCAGGTCCGCGACTCCAACCGCAGTCGGCCATGTGGGAGTCCAGCACCCTTACCCACCATGCCACCTGTGCCCTTTTAATACTCTTCTGGGGGGCCAAGTAAAAGTTTTGTCCCACCTCCCCAAATACCTACAGTTCCTAGTGGGTTCATTTCCACCATGACAAAACACCCTGCCCCACAGTTGGGGTGACCATCAGCTTGGGTGGCATGACTGGCCTGGGGCCATTCCAGTGTTCTTGAGTGCCAGAATTCAGAGACTTGTCTTCCAAGCATAGGATGCTCTAGGCTGGAAATGAGAAAACTGAATCTCAGCACTGTGGAATAAGGGATTTACCTCTTCTTCATGGGGCGACCCAATATGATGGTGCGTGAAAGCATTCACACTGCTCTTTCAAACTCAGTCCTGGACTCAGAAGCTGCACCCAACAGAGGCGTCTGAGAACCCACTGTTTCTTCTCATCAATTCTCCAGTTAGGGTCTTAGCCAGTCTGTCCCAATGAATGTAGCAACACCTTCAGAATATGAGTGCAAATGTGCGTAGCATAAACATTATTTGCCATCCCAGAGGTGGCCCAAATGCAGTAGGTGGTTGTGACTTGAAACCCACCAATCCAGGAACACAAGAAATATTTATTAATGTGTTGACTCCGAAGCCCACCTGCGTCTTGGTAATTACTGGCTCCCACATAAACATCCCAGGTGGTGCCAGCTGACCCGCTGGGCTGCCCCCAGCCTCATGTTCTTTCGGATGTTGAAGCTCCACTTCATTTGAAACATGACATTCCTGGAAATGCTGTGATCCCTCTGCATACAAAATTCTGTCCTCACTGAGATTTTACCAGTTCTTTTGACTCCTGGCCCAGAAGTTCCAACTTACATTCCACCCTCATCTAGAAGATAACCCCTTGGGAGAAGAATTTAGTAGCTGGTTAGAGTTGAAAACACAAGGAATACATGGAACACTGCCACCTTCAAATTAATATCATAATACAATATTCACCGTCAAACCAATCACTGTTTCTTCTTCAATTTCACTCTCCTGGAATATAAATTCCAGGGCACAATTGTATCAGCAGCACCTAATAGTCTGTCAACATTTAATTCTGAATGACTGGAGGGTATGAATGCATGGATGAACAGGTGGGGGGCATGAGAACAAATGCCCTCCTATTAAAAAAATGAAGAAACAGGAAAAAAAAAAACTAGATACTTTTAACATTTCAGCTCAGTGAAATCGCAGCTCCATCACATGCCAGTTCTTCCTGTAAAATAGAATGCAATTGGTAGCCACCTCACAAGCGGCAGCTCTGTTTAAATAAGTTTGACGTCATTAAAATTAAAAATTTCTGCTCTTTGAAAAATGCTGTTAAGAGAATGAAAAGACAAGCCACAGAGAGAAAAAGAAAAATCTGTAAAGTACATCTGATAAAGAAATTATATTCAAAATATATGAGACAAAACCCAACAACGACAAAAAAAAATCCAATTTAAAGCTAGCTAAGTCTGGAAACCTCACCAAAGAAGATGCAAGATTCCATATAAGCATATGACAAGATGGTCAACGTCATAAATTACTAACAAATTAGAAATCGAGTCATTATGCATCCATTAGATGCTTAAAATCGAAAAGACTGACAGTACCAAATGGATATGGGAAAACAGGAACTCTCATTCATTGCTGGTGGGAATGCAAAATGGTACAACCACTTTAAAAGACGGTTTTGACAGTTTCTTACAAAGCACAAAACATAGACTTACCATATGAAATAGCAATTGTACTCCAAGGTTTTTGCCCAAATAACTTGGATGCACAAATCTGCACATGAATGTTTACTCATAATCACCAAAAACTAGAAACAACCAAGATGCCCTTCAAAAAATGAATGGATAACCAAACTGATATGTCTTTTATAGCCGTAGAGTACGATTCAGTACTAAAAAGAAATGATCTATCAAGTCACAAAAGGGATGGACGAACCTTCCCTGAAAGAAGTCAGTATGAGCACTTGTCCCAAGGCCTGGTGGTTATGGGAGCCAGATCCCACTTGGCTGAGTGGGCAGTTCACATCATGACCCCTTAATGTGAATCCCAGCCCAGAAGCTTGCAAAACTGACATGTGTGCAAGCATGCCCCAAGTCCCAACAGGATGGAGAAGGGGTTGTGGCATGATCATGTGCCACTGGGAAGTGCTTCCTTCCTCTCCCTCTCTGCCTGCCTCTCTCTAGTGAGTACACACTTTTTGACCAAAACAACAAATAAAAAAACAGCCAGTATTAAAAGGCTGTATACTGGGGAGACCAGCAGTTAGTGTAATGGCCATGTCGCTGGACTCCCATGTAGTCGACCGTGGTTCGAGTCCTGGACCCGGTGGCTTAAACTCACCTCGGGCACATGTGCATGCGTGCCCAACACCCCAAGAGGAGAATGGAGGAGAAGGGATTGCAGCATGATTTGTCGCTTTTCATCTCTCTGTCTCTCTGTCTTTCTGGCAAGAGCACGAGCCCTATAGCAAAAACCTCTCAAACAAACAAAAAGGCTGTATACTGTGTAATTCCTATTATATGACATCTTGAAGAAGGGAAAACCAAAGGCAGTAGAAAGATCAGTGGCTGTGCCAGCAGGTGGCACAACAGGTTAGGGCAGCTGAATCCCACACAGCCAACTGCATAGTTTGAGTCCCTGAATAGCAGCTTGTGAAACTTGCCAGGTATGTGAACATGCGTGCCCAAAATCCCAAGAAGTGAATGGAGAAGGGATTGTGGCATGGCCATCCCCCTTGAGGGGTGAGTTCTCTCTCTCCCTCTCTCCCCCTCTCCCCCTCTCCCTCTCTCCCTCTCCCTATCCTTGCCTCTCACTCTCACTCTCTCACTCTCTCACTCTCACTCCTGTTTCTTTTTCTCCCTGTCCTCCCCCACACACCACCAAGCACACACACCCTATAGCAAAACAAACAAACAAAAATGTAGTCAATGACTGACAGAGGTTGGGGGAACTGGGAGGAGTGAGTAGGTGGGACCCAGGAGATACTTAAGACAGTAAAACAATTCTGTATAATGCCATAATAATGAATACAGGATAAGCATTTGAAGAAAACCCCATAGAATGTACAACACAAAGAATGAACCCTAATGTGAACTACAGAGTTTAATAACTCATTGGTTCATCGATTGTAACCATTTAGCCACACCAGTTTAAGACACTGATCATAGAAACTGTAGTATTTGGTAGAGTGGGTGGGGGATGGTGCGTGTGAGACATAAAAACAATTTATAAATGATAAACTTTTGTTTACAAAAGAAAAATGAAAACCTCTTTTTATATTGTCTGAAATAAGTCACAGTAGTATGTACTTGTTAATTTATCGATCACCAAAAGAACACGTTGCCTAAAAGGTCTGAATAGTGGTCAGGTTTACAATCTTTTGTGAAACTGTAGTATTGCAACTGAAATTTTTTTGTCAGTGTTTTTAGAATGAGATCGTTTTTGTTCAAAAAACAGTAATAATAAAAACTGTCCCAGGGATGGGCAAGGGATTATACGAAACTCTAACTCTCTATAATCTGAAACTGCTCTTTTAAAAAGTCTGTTGAGGGGCCAGCAGGTAGCATAGTGGTTGAGTCACTGGCCAACCACGGTTTGAGTGTAGGACCCAGAGGCTTGAAACACGCTGGGAGCGTGTGTGTGCACACCCAAGATCCCAAGAGGAGAATGGAGGAAAAAAGATTGCATTGTGACCATCCCCCAAGGGGATGATTTCTCGCTTTTTGTCTCTCTCTGTGTCTCTCCAGCTAGCACATGTGCTCTATAGCAAAAATCTCTCAAACAGAAAAAAAAAATGTATGTTGAAGGGCCAGCAGGTAGCATGGTAGTTAAGGTGCTGGATTCCCACATGGCCCATCGTGGTCCTGGACCCAGCAGCTTGAAAATCACAACAGGCACATGTGCATGTGTGCCCAAAATCCTGAGACAATGGAGAAGGGATTGTGGTGTGGTCATGACCAATGGAGGGTGATTTCTCACTTCCTCTCTCTCTCTTTCTCTCTCTTTCTGACAAGCATATGCAACCTATGGCAAAGACCTAAAGAAACAAAAAAAACCTACTGAGGGGCCAACATGTGGTTTGGAGGTTTAGGTACTGGATCCCACATGACTGACTACACTATTAGAGTCCTGGGCCTGGTGGCTTGGGAATCAAGCTGGGCACATGTGCATGCATGCCCAAAATTTCCATAGGAAACTGAAGAATGTATTGCAGCATGGCCATCCTCCTTGGTGAGTATTTTTAACTTTCTTTCTACCTGTTTCTCTCTAGCAAGCACATGCAACCTATAGCAAAAAAAAAAAAGAAAAAGAAAAAAACAAGACCCAAAACAACTTAAAAAACAGTCTATTGATTTTTTTTACAGGTTCATATTATCATCAGTGAATTTTACTAGATAGGTCTTTGTCTAAAGAAATATCTAATTTCATGGTTATAAATTTTGTACATTTTTGGGGCCAGCAGGTAGTATGGTGGTTAAGGTGCTGGACTCCACATGACCAACCACAGTTTGTCTCTGACCAACAGCCTAAAAATCACGCCAAGAACCTATGTGCATGCTTAGGTCCCAAGAAAAGTATGGAGGAGAAGGCATTACTTCCCAGCCATCCCCTCAAGGGAGGTGATTTTCTTACTTTCCTTCTTTCTGTCTCTCTTCGCCTCTCTGGTTAGCACATGCACTCTGTTGGCAAAAGCCTTTAAAAAAAAAAAAAATCTGTACATTTTCTATAAGGAAAAAAAATATTTGACTTAGCAAAAGACATCTCTTCCCAAGACTCTAAGTTTTACACTGCCATTCCTTGTGCAAAGTCCCTTGTTTCCATCTACCATAGTATCTTCCTTCTGGAAATCCCAGTAGTGGTGAAAGAAAAAAAAAAAAAGCAAGGGGTGGGGGTGGGGGGCCAATGATGTAGTCAGTCAACTGTGCAGTTCAAGTCCCAGAATTGCTGGCTTGAGAAACACATCAGGTACACGCACACCTTTGTCGAAAATCAGAAGGAAGGAGGGGGGAGGAAGAGAAGGGGTTGTGGTGTGACCAAGCCCCATGGTGGCTGCTTTCTCACTTTTCTTCTCTGAATCTGGCAAGCACACACTCGCACACCTTCTGACAAACCTTAAAAAATAAAAAAAATACTGATAAGGAAATAAAAAAGACTTTAAAAAAAAAAAACGTGAATCTTCCTATAGGAAGCAAATACTTTTTCATTAGGAGGAAATGGTGAAGGGGACACATGGGCCTACATGTCCTGTGTGGGTACCCACCATTCATAAATCTCCACCTTTTTGCTAATGAGAGAAGCTAGCAGATACAGTATGTTCAGCATAAATCGGAGCTTTTCTAATAAACTGAGTAAAAATTATTTCCTATCGGTACTCTAATAAATGACCACAAACTTGGTGGTTTAAAAAAACACATTTATTGGGCCCAGCAGGTGGCGTACTGATTAAGGTATTAGACTTCCACATGGTCAATCACGGCTTAAGTCCCAGACCTGGCAGCTTGAAACACACCAGGTGCATGTATGCCCGTGCCCAAAATCCTGAGAGGAAAATGGAGAAGGGATTGTGTGGCATGGCCAATCCCCTGGGAGTGATTTCTCACTTTCTGTCTCTCTGGCAAGCGCACGCACCCTATAGTAAAAATCTCTAAAACGGTATATCTATATATAAAACCTTACAGTTCTGGAGGTCTAAAGTCCAAAATGGGTCTCACTGAACTAAAGACAAGGTGTCAGCAGGCCTGCATTCTTTCTGGAGGCTTCAGGAGAAAATATTCCTTCCCTTTTCATTTCTAGACCCCGCCCACTTTGTGGCTCATGGCCCTTTCCTTCATCTTCACAGCTACTAGCACTGAGTCACGTCATTCTTATTTTTGGAAATCCCAGTAGTGGTGAAAGAAAAAAAAAAAAAGCAAGGGGTGGGGGTGGGGGGCCAATGATGTAGTCAGTCAACTGTGCAGTTCAAGTCCCAGAATTGCTGGCTTGAGAAACACATCAGGTACACGCACACCTTTGTCGAAAATCAGAAGGAAGGAGGGGGGAGGAAGAGAAGGGGTTGTGGTGTGACCAAGCCCCATGGTGGCTGCTTTCTCACTTTTCTTCTCTGAATCTGGCAAGCACACACTCGCACACCTTCTGACAAACCTTAAAAAATAAAAAAAATACTGATAAGGAAATAAAAAAGACTTTAAAAAAAAAAAACGTGAATCTTCCTATAGGAAGCAAATACTTTTTCATTAGGAGGAAATGGTGAAGGGGACACATGGGCCTACATGTCCTGTGTGGGTACCCACCATTCATAAATCTCCACCTTTTTGCTAATGAGAGAAGCTAGCAGATACAGTATGTTCAGCATAAATCGGAGCTTTTCTAATAAACTGAGTAAAAATTATTTCCTATCGGTACTCTAATAAATGACCACAAACTTGGTGGTTTAAAAAAACACATTTATTGGGCCCAGCAGGTGGCGTACTGATTAAGGTATTAGACTTCCACATGGTCAATCACGGCTTAAGTCCCAGACCTGGCAGCTTGAAACACACCAGGTGCATGTATGCCCGTGCCCAAAATCCTGAGAGGAAAATGGAGAAGGGATTGTGTGGCATGGCCAATCCCCTGGGAGTGATTTCTCACTTTCTGTCTCTCTGGCAAGCGCACGCACCCTATAGTAAAAATCTCTAAAACGGTATATCTATATATAAAACCTTACAGTTCTGGAGGTCTAAAGTCCAAAATGGGTCTCACTGAACTAAAGACAAGGTGTCAGCAGGCCTGCATTCTTTCTGGAGGCTTCAGGAGAAAATATTCCTTCCCTTTTCATTTCTAGAGCCCGCCCACTTTGTGGCTCATGGCCCTTTCCTTCATCTTCACAGCTACTAGCACTGAGTCACGTCATTCTTATTTTTCTGTCATTTCTTTTTCTGTCTCCTCCCACCTTTAAGGAATCTGTGTTTAAACTGCATTCAGCTAGATAACCCGGAATAAATAGATTTTAAGAACAGCTAATTAGCATCTTAATGTCCCTGTGCCATGTAACCTAAAATATACATAGGTCCCAGGGACCAGGACACAAACATATTTAATAGGCCATTATTCTACCTACCACATCAAAAAATTAAATGTAGTTATGCTCAGTACCCTTCTTAGGTACATTTCTATGATTCATTATTAAAGGTTTTCTTGCTAAAAAACTGCATGTCTAAAATGCAAATTTTGTCAAAAATGATACATGCTGTGGCTAATTATGAAAACAATCATAAAGCAGGATTAGGAATTAGTAATGATTCAGCACATACCATTGGTTAGTGTTTAGTGTTAGCGTACCTGAACTTTAACTCTTAAGTTTCCCAGCTAAAAATGCAGTCAGTCCTTGGTCTCTGTAAAAGGAAAATCCAGGGCAGACTTTGGTTTGAGATAGAATTGCCCCCCATTCACCACGTCCCTTCCACAGGTCACGACACACCTGTTCAGGGAGTTGATAAGCCTGAACACAATCTGAACTCAGTGTACTAGAGCCGATAAGAACCCAGGGAACACAATTTTTATCATTACATACGTTTTTACCTTTTGAAATATATGCCATGTGTGAACTGTCTACTTTGAAAAGTATTACTGATTTTAAAATGACAGCACTGTGGTGGGCTGATGGAAGTTCAACTGACCATTCTTTTCACCTTCTCTCTTCCATGCTCCAGTGGAGAAAGAGGGCACTGACCCCTCTGGGAGTCCCTCATCTGGAATCACTGGTGCCCACTGGCAATAGAGAAGCCCAAACCCTGGAAGTGCTGCAGGAGATGGATGTAAGAGAGACAGCAAGACCAAACTTCCTGGATGCTCAAAGCCCACCCCAAGAAGGGAAGGGAGAAGGCTCAGCTATATCCAGGATATAGTAGACCATGTTTACACCCAGAATTCTGCAAATTGCCTAAGAAGGAATGTGAAAGTCAACAATTAAATTGAAAAAGTGTAAAATGTAGATAGTGTATTAATCTGAGTCTAAACCTTGTTTACATCCTAAGAAACAAGACTTGCTGAGTATGAAAAGAAAAACAGATTATTAATGCTTTCAACAACTGTAGGTATGTTCCAAACATCTTAGAAAGATTAAAACATAATCCAAGCAATTAGACAGGAAAAGGAAATTGAAAGGACAAAATATTTATATCAGACAGAATGTCAAAAGATCATATAAATTATCTTAATTAACAAAGTTGTTAAACTTTACTATTAGATTACCAAAAAAAAATGGTCAAATAACTAAATCTAAACATCAAAAAACTAAGGCAGGTACATATACCAAGTTAGAAAATCTGCTAATGCATCCAAATGAAAACAAGGTTGTTACTAAGAACAAAATATATTACAAGGTGGCAAAGGTACAGGGCCCCTTCATGTTCACAATAAAGACTTAACTGGCACAAACCTGAATCACATGATTCAAAATTTGTAAAGCTTCAGGGCCAGCCAGATGGCATAGTGTGGCGTCACTGGACTCACACAGGGCCAACTGTGGTTCAGGTCCTGGACCCAGTGGCTTGAAAATCATGCCAGGCACCTGTGCATGGGTGCTCAAGATGCCAGGAAAATGGAGAAGGGATTGTGGCATGGCCAACCCCCCTGGGGAGTGATTTCTCTGCCACTGTCTCTGGTGAGTGCATGCGCCCTATGGCAAAAACTTCTTTAAAAAAAAAAAAAAAGTGTAATGCTTCAATCAGTTGAAAATACAGAGAAACTTAGAAAAGGTGGTAAGACTTGAACCTGTTCATCTTTATCACTTGGTGTTCATTAGTTGAAAGGGATTTAAGTGACTTTTAAGCAAACGGGCAGGATATTGGGAGCCCCAGACTCACAGAAACCAGGATCTCTTGTAGGTAGGAATGAGAGAAAAGACAGACAACTTGAATTTGGCACAGACAGATCACCTACAATGACAGGCCAGTCCATGGGCAGGGACCGTTTAGCAGTAGCCTGCGGCCTGCAGCTTCTCCTGTACACAGGTTCGTCTAGTTGAATCTACTCACAGGCCGTTCCTAAGTCAATCTCACCCTGTGGTCCTGGTTAATGCTGAAGCAGGACCAGCATGCAGGGCCTCTAACCATCAATCAAGTGACAGCAGGACCAAAACTCCTCTGGGTTCCCAAGTCTCTCAGTATGAACCCTGTACTATCAACACAGATGCCAAACAAATAAAAACAAAAGCTGTAACTATGCACAGCTGTTATGTATCACGACAGGGCTATCAGACTATTGACTCATTTAGAGAGCACTTGTTCAACAAATTTAAAAGACACACAACACATTTTCTGATAAAACTCGTATACTCTAAGCTACATAATGCAGTTTCAAATATGACCTTTATACACTGGAGAACTAGAAAAAGTAAGAATGCATAAATTTTTTTAAATGAAAACATTTCACCACATTCCTTCCCCTGATCAAATGAATATTAATCTTCCTGATCATTTTCAAAAATTAACCCAAAAAAATGGCACCTGAAGAAAATATTCATCTCAAAGAACTGGGGCAAAACTATAAGTAATGAAAAACATGGTCCCATCTGTGATAAATTATAGACTGACAGCTGTAAAAATATTTAAACATTATCTTCCTTTTGTAGTTTCATACATTTAGTCTGAATGAGTTTTTAAAATTTCCCAACCCACCACTTATCAAAGAAATTATGAAAACTATAAAGCTGAAGGATAAACACTTTAAATAAGAATTCATACTCCAAGGAAGTAAGAATCTTTCAACTTTTATTTCTAGGATACATTCATCTGGAACCTTTTTGTTTCTTTACAATTTTCCCCCCTAAGAGAAATGAATACAATAAAAATATAATCCAACTACCAGCAATGTTTGTAACCAGAAAAGAATCTAAAATCTCTGGCGTGATAATATAAGATTTTTTCAAAAATATAAACTTCATACCAGAAATAAAGCCTGAATATTCTCTTTCTTTAAAAATATAATTTTTCCTTCTTTTCTCTTCCATGTAAATCTTATAATCAACCATTTAGTTCAAAAGTCTATTTTTAAACCAGCAATTACAACACTATAGCAGGGTTTTTTCCCTACTTTGAATCCTGTTTTGTACTGTGAATCAACTAATAATTGCAGGCCTCAAAAAAAAAAAAAAAAGAAGAGAGAAAAAGAAAAAGATGCCACTATGTTGCAGTAAGATGCTTAAAGATACACTGATTAAAAAAAAAAAAAAATCCCACTAACAAACTGAAACCTACTGAACAGGTAACATTTTAGCTTATTTATGAAATTAGAAAATATATACAAAGCACTTGTGCAAACTATAAAGCTCTAATGGAAACATTTAAAAATCTGTTTTGACTAGAAAGGCTGCTGAATAGAATAGAATGTCAGGGACAAAGGCTTTGTGAAATCTCTTTTTTCCTGTAACGCCTTAGTATTTAGAGGGGGGTATCATTAAAAACTGCTAAGTTGGGGTATGGGTACAGGAACATCTCACAAAGTCTGGTTGGCTGACAGTGATATATCACTTTTTCTTAACTGAAATAACGATCAAGGGGCACAGGAGTAGCTAGCGCTCTTGAACCAATGCTAGTCACCTGAGAAACCAGGCCATCTGTCTCGAAGGAGGAACAGGAAATACCAATTAGACCGTTTTCCCCACTTCTGACTAGTGCCTCTACGTAGAACTTCATCATGTGAAGTACAATCCACATTAAAATAGTATTCCAAAGCCCAACACAAATGGTCTGGGGATGCTCTCCATTCCTCAGTTACGGAAGACAATTTTAAAAAGCCTTAGAAACATGGATACAACATACCTGAACACAGAGTGGGAGCTTCCTAACTCCAAACAATCATCCAGAACAACTTTTTAGGGTTAATTTGTAGAATATGAGAAACTAATCAAAGGCTTAAAGTTCTGTTAACAGGGACCAGCAGATGGCGTAATGATTACATCGCTGGACTCCCACAGTCGTTCACAGTTCAAGTCCTGGACGCAGGGGCGTAAAACTCATGCCAGGTGTGTGTGCATCCATGCCCCAAATCCCAAGAATGGAGAAGGGACTGCAGCATGGCCACCCCCCAAGAGGTGATTTCTTGCTTCCTGTCTCTCTCTGATTCTCTGGCGGGCACACACACCCTACTGTAAAAATCTCTTAAAAAAAAAAAAATTCTACAACAAAAACGATCTCAGAGCAGGCTTCCTTTTTGTTTGCTAGAATGTAAAACAGACATAAGAAAAGCTTCTTCTCATGAGACACCTTAATGAAACTATATAGGCTTATGAAAGCAGACCCAGCAATGAAAGACTGCAGAAACTTGGCCACTGGTACCCAGTCAGGGGAGACCAACAGGATGTATCCTGAACTATCATACACAAGAAGGAGTGAGCTGACAAAAGGGAATGAGGTCTGGGTTATAAACAAGGTTACCTAAGAGGTGGGCACGTCGAGAGTGCTAGAAGCTACCACAAGGGACTATGGAGCCTCTTTTCCTAGAATGTCTGAATGTTCTTCCCCGGGCTCTCCAGGAGCGGGCCCAGTATAGCATGTGGAATGGGCTCATGGCTTTGTACTTCTCTTCTGGCCTTCTGATGCACTTCACCTTTTCTTTAGTGCCCTCTTTCCCCAAGAGAATATTCAGGCCAATTTTTTTTTTCTTTTTTCTGCATTAGTAAGAATTATAAACTCGCAATTTGGAACACCCTAACTCTCACTGAGTCTTACGTCAATATAAGATACTTCGAGTAATAAGAATGTGGAACTTAATACAAAAAAGTCAAACAAGCCCGTATAACACTTTGATGAGTCCAAAGTAGCAAAACTTAGCGATGATACGTAGAATCTATTTTTGAAAAGATTTAACTATTTGACTTCAAACCAATTTCAATGTTCCATTGTAATCAAAGGTCATTTATATTTAAATTAACATGCCTTCATGTTTCCACATACAACAATAGTTTTTTTTTTTTTAATATACATGTATTTTTTTAAACCAATGTACTTCCTTTTACAATCAGACCTTCAGTCTAACATTTAAAATATAAACCCAAATTCAATGAAAACAACCACGGACCAAGTGATAGTACCATTTAAGAGACATTAATGCAAGAAAAGGTCAGTAGGAAAACTCAGAACATTACAACAGATTCATGGGTTTGGAAATGAACCTCACACACAAGAGACACCCCTGTGATATGAGACGACGCATTCCTTTCTCATTTTCACATCCATGACGCACGCCTTCACTATTCTGAGGTTTACAGTCATTCGATATCCTAACAGCAAAGATTAATATTAAATACACGGCCCATTTCAGAATTGGCGTATGTTCCCAACAATTGTTTTGTGTGCTCCCTGAATTATAAAACAATCCGACCTTTTGGAAACAATGAAGAAAAAAAAAAGAAAAATAAAGAAAGGGCTTAGAGCTGCTCATACACACTGTGCATTAAATTTTACTAAGTTAAGACAGTAAGGTGAGAAAAGGAATAGGAGGGTCCAGTAAATTTTCTCTACAACAATTCTGTTACTTTTAGACAGTAATGTCCACGATGACATATATTTTACTTGAAGAAGAAGGGAAAAAAAAAGAAAGATTACCAGAATTTGCATCAATTTCTTGGAGAAACTAACAATAAAACATTAAATATACATATTTGTATATTTATTTGAAGAATCTTTGGTAGCAATTGTGTTTCTTCCACATTATAGGACTTTTTAAAATAAATGTCAACATTAATTTGCTAATTAGCATATGAAAGATTAAATTTTGGTACTATTCTTTTGATTTTACTATAAAATATCCTTGAGCCTGGCTATTAACTTGTACTACTCATGCACTTAAACACAGTATATATCTGTTTAACATATGAACATACAAAATGAGAGACTAATACCAGAAAGAAATTGGACAATAATGAGAATCAATGACAAAACATAACAATGACAACTGTTCTTAAGTAATTTATTTTTAAATTATAAGATTTACAATGGCTTGATTATGCAAAATAGTATCATGGAAATTAACCCAAATCAATAAACGGAAAAAGAAAGAAAACTTGGTTTCCTTGAATATCAGCGCTTAAACCATCTCTTTAAGTATCTGATGTCCCAACCACATCTTATGTAGAAAGTATAATAATTTCAAACATTTCACTTGCAGGTTGAATTTCTCATTTTCAACTTTTATGAACTGTAATGTGATTTATTTCAAATCCTATTATACCTAGTGTTTATACTGCAACAGCAGCAAATCTCATATATGCAATCAAATGTGGAACTGGGGCACAGCTTTTAGCCACAGACAGAAATTATACACTGCATTCAGTAGAGTACATGATATTAACCAGAGCGTGGAGTTTAGTACACTTATTGCAGGGTTGGTATTTCTTTCTCTCTGAACTGAACCAGCTGTGCTTCTGAGCAGATCTATTACTGCTGTGGATAGTAAGACTGCTGTGGGGGTTGAGGGAAGGGGTATGAAGGCTGCTGGGGTCCTGGGTACGGAGCCTGTCCGGGACTCTGGTGATACACTGGTGGATATGGCATATTATACTGGCCATACGCGTAAGGATTATAGCCCATGGGCATGGGCATTTGGCAATACCTGAGGGGAAAAAGGACAAAAACACTGGATTGTAAATCAAGTACTAGAAAATGAAACATAATTATTGTAAAACTAAGTATTTTTCTAGTTTTCAACCTACTATAGAACCATGGAGAGGAAAAATAGTGTTTTGAGGTAACTGTTAGAGAAAAACATTCCTTATTATTAGCTACAATGAAAGATCAAGTATTTAACCCTATCTGAATATACTGTTGAAGGAAATAAGATTAAATATTCCATTAATAAAGCAGGTATAAAAATAGAGACACTTCATTCTAGTATGGCAAAACTAATGATTTAAAACTATTACATTCCTGTTCCACAAAACTCAAATTCACTGTAATGCATGTAAATTTACCATTCATAAAGTTCTATACTTGGAAGAGAGATGTATTTACTAAATAAAATTTTGCGCAAGCATATTTTTAAAGGTAGTCAATGTCTAGATCTTTAAGAAATTAAAGAAAAAATTAAATTTCTAGATTAAGAAATTGGCACAAACAATGCTAACCTTAAAAAAGCACATTCCATAATTGGATGAATTTCTGATCAACAGTTTAAAAAATTCTAAAATACATACCAGTACTTAAATAAGGCCATATTAGTTTTGCTACTCAGACTTGCTATCAGTCAGAAAAGACACCTAGCTGTTTATCACTTAAATAAAGATGATCAAGAAAACATTCTTAATGCCATATAGAAAAGATGTATTTACTATAAACCCAATATGTAAACGATAAACACATACATTAAAAATGCATGAGAAATGGCTATTCAACTACTCAGATAAGTGACTGTAACATTATTCTATTTCTGGATAAACTGACAATGTAGCTTATTCATTCATGACACCACCATTTAGAAAAAAGGTGACCCGTTAACCAGATCAACAAATAATAGCCAATTTCCTGGGAGAGACAATACTGAAGCCTTACCCGGGGTATCCTGGATAGGTGGGATAGGGTGGTCCCTGGGCCTGTGGAAGAGGAGCTGAGCCAGGCATCTGTGATGGAGCAGGTGCAGTGGTCCCAGTCCCCACTGGAGCTGGAGCGGTGGCAGGAGTAGCTCGATTTGCCGGAAGCACAGGAGGTGGAGGCCGGGCTGGAGGCTGAGGCTTCGTAGGCTATAAAAAACATCAACACTGACTACAAAGGTTTTACATTTCTCTCAAGTTACTATTAAGTTTTTAACATTTATTTATTTAATTGACCAGAGAGGGACACAATGAGAGAGAGAAGGAAGGTGAGAAAGTGAGCCACTAGGTCTGGGTTCAAACTATGGCTGGCCATGTGGGAATCCAGTGCCTTCAGCCTCCATGCCACCTGCTGGCCCTCAAGTTGCCATTAATTTAAAAAAATAAAGGCATGAGAAATCCAGAACCCAACAAAATGTATTTCTAATTCCCATTATATATATATGTGCGTGTGTTGTTTTGTGAGGGTTTTGTTCCTTAAACAAGGGTCTTGCTATGTCATGATTCTCCTGCCGAAGTCTCCCAAGTATCTGCAACTACTGGCACACACCCCAGGACAGACTTTTTAGGGTGGGCTGATAACTCAGTATGCAAAGCAACAGTGCCTAACACCACAGCTAGGCCTCTAATTCCCTTTCTTAAATGTTGGCTTGTTACTCTAGAAATTTAATATAGTTGAAGAGAATTAATCTCCAATGTATGGACCCTCCATAGCCACTTTGTGATGCCTAATATTTAATCACTTACTATATCCATCAAGGTTAGGTGCTTGAGGTGGAAGCAGTACAGGTATGGCTCACTACTGTAGTCTCCTCCCAGTCCCCAAACTCTTCCATGAAAATTTTAAACACCATAAAACTTAAAAGAATAGTATAATAAATCAAGTATATGTCTAACAATGAAATTCAGTAATTATAAACATTTTAACAGAACTGCTTTATTTATAGTTATAGCCATATATTTACCAATACATTTGCAGAGCCATCTGAAAGTGCAAACTTTGACGCCAGGCCTAAAGACTTTAGCACTCAAGTCCTACCTGGGATATTCTCCAGCATAATTACAATACCATTCTCACCATGAAAAAAATTAACGATTATTCCCCAGTATCATCAAATACTCCAAATTTAAGTTTTCCTGTTTATCATTAAAAAGCTCCCCTAGCTATTCTTATACACCAAATCAAATCAAGGTTTATATACTGCATTTCATTATAATGAGTCTTCCATTTCTTTAATCTAGGATATGCCCTCCCTACCTTTTTTCTATCTATGACATTTACTTTTGGAAAAGACCCTCAGGTCTCATGTAATGTCCCACATTCTAGATTTGTCCAATTGTGTCCTAATGGTAGTTTAACTATTTTATCACTGTATTTGCTATAAGCAGAAAGATAGTTCTAAAGGCCTAATGAGACTCATTTTGAGCAACAATTCCTAAGTGATGCTGTCTTCTACGTACTGGAAAACATTAGAGGGTTGGGTCATCTGACACCATCTAGGTGGTAGCCACTAGATCCTTCTGATATAAAGGTCTTTCATCCTTGAGAACAGGCAAGCTGTCATGAATATAAAAGCTCCATTTTAAAAATGCATTTGCTTACTCACCGGCATGGTTCTTGGTGCTGGCGTCGGAGGAGTGGGTGTATGTCCTCCTGCGGGAGAGGACTGATATGCAGGTGTAGGAATTGAGGGAGCACTAGGTTCTCTGGCAATGCTTTGTTGCAAGTCCCTAATTAAAGACATAGTGTTAGAAAACATTAAAAAAAAAAAAAAGCCAACCCATATAAAATACCAAGCCTTTTTCTTATTTTTCTGTTCTCCATACATGAAACGTAAGAGAATCGCCCAAACAGTAATGGTATTTTAAAACACAGCTGAATCTTGAACAGAGTTTGAACTGTGGATCTACTTATATAGATTGTTATTTCCCAATGAACACTATAAATGCATTTTCTCTTCCCATGTTGTTCAAGGGCTGTATTGTATTTCTATTCTTGACTAGAATCTAGGTCTTTCTTGCCACTGTTTAACAAAATTAAGTTATATCTAATTCTATTTATGAAAACAAGGAAAAATGGTAAACTTTTTCAGAGGGCATATGGAAAATGTCGATTTGGGCAAGCAGTTCTAAGAGTGTCCACGCTCTAATAAATAGTCCCTAGATGAAAATCTTCAAATATAATCTATGTAAAAGTGATCAGAAAGTTACAACCACCCATACTGATCTAGCTAATATTTTAATCACTGTATGATACCAACATTTATAGAAAATAGAGTAAACTACCCTATTGTGTAAACCATTATACAAATTTCTACATGAAACTTTTCTGTAGACATTATTAAAAGTATTGTACTGAGACATTTTATGTTCAAAGATAATCCATGTGCCCCATCCCACAGTGGTCAAGCACTGTGTATTGTGAGCCTGATCACACATAACCAACCAAGTTGGAAGCCCAGCCCTAGAGGCTTGAAAAACATGTTGTGTACGTCCAAAATTCTGATGGGATAGAGAAGGGATTATATATGCCCTGAATTTTTGGGGGGCGGTTTCCACTCTTGTGCTACCTTTGGAGAGTGCAAACACCCTCTGACAATTAAAAAAAAGAAAAGCTCAATTTATACTTTCTAGAAAAAGGTAACTCAGAATGTCATAAAAATAAACTCAAAAAAGATATATTGGTGAAAAGATAAAATGTAATATTAAAAATCAGAAAAGGCTAGCCTCATAGCTGAGTGATTAAAGGACCCAGATCCCAGGTGGCTACGCAGGGTCTAAATTCAAATCCCAGCACCTTGAAAAATATGCCAGCCACATGTATGTATATGATCAAAATCCCAAAAGGATGGAGAAATAAAGAAGGATTTGTGGGGCTGCAGATGGTGTAGTGGCTATGTCACTGGACTCTCCCATGACCAACAGTGGTTTGAGTTCCAGACCTAGTGGCTTAAAAATATACGCCAGGGGGACCAGCAGTTGGCGTAATGGCTATGTTGCTAGACTCCCACGTAGTCGACCGCTATTCACGTCCCAGACCCGGTGGCTTAAAACTCACGCCAGGTGCATGTGCATGCGTGCCCAAAATCCCAAGAGGAGAAGGGATTGCTGCATGGCCATCCCCCCTGGGGGGTGGCTTCTCGCTTTCTGTCTGTCTGTCTGTCTGTCTGTCTCTCTCTCTCTAGCGAGCGCATGCACCCTATAGCGAAAACCTCTCCAAAAAAAAAAAATATATATATACACCAGGTGCATGTGTGTGCATACCCAAGATCCTGGGAGAAGAATGGAGGAAAAAGAACTGCAGCATGGCCATCCCCCTAGAGGGGTGATTTCCCACTTTCTCTCTGTCTCTTTCTCTCTTGCTCTGTCTCTCTCTCTCACATGCTTTCTGGCAACTGGAAAAGAAAGTGACTAAATAATCTGTTCTGCTTATTGTTTGGGTTTTTCTTCTTTAAAGAAAATTCTATTGTTTTAAAAAATATCTTACGTCTATGATGGTTTTATTGTTCTTTCCTACTTCTTTCCTGAATTCTGACCTCACATTTTATCACTCCTGCTTTCTTACCATCTGTCTTCCTTGGGTCCTAGCACTCATTAATGCTCAGGGCGTGTTTCAGAATGACTGCTTCATTACTTCTCTTTTTCCATTTGTTGCTTTAATTCGTGGCAAAATCCACACTCTTAATCTTTTCTGAGACTATCTTATTTTGGTAAATGTTCTTCATCTATTACGTTTTGTTAAATCTTGTTAATATTTTTCACTTCTATAAATTTAGTATCTGTGAATCAATGCTGTTAACTCTATTAATTATTCTGCATGGAATCGATCCTCTGTAACTGGCCCATCTTTTTTATTATTTTTTTTAATTTTGCCATAGGGTGTATTCACATGCTGAGGAGAGAGAAAAAGGAAAAAGTGAAGAAGCATTCCCTGTGGGGAATGGTCACGCTGCAACTCCTCTTCCATTTCTCCCTCTTTTTTGGGATTTTGAGCATGCATACACACACCCAGTGTTTTTTTAAGCCACCAGCTCCGGACTTCAAATAGCACAGCCAGTCACGTGAGATCAGTTGCTTTAACCACTATACCACACTGCCCGGGCCCGTCCTTCTCAGTAGGCTCCTTCAGAAAGTGATTTGCTGGTACTTTCTGAGCTACACACACTCTGTCTTCCCCATGTTCAACACCTCTGGTTTCATGTAAAAAATGTATTTGTCACTTCAAGGTAAATTGTTTATGTTTATCTGTATTTCCCAAGATCTGCTACCCTGACTGTTCTGCTATCATTTCAGTGACTTTACTGTGCTTCCTACACCTACCTCCTATTCTTTCACATCCTTTCTCAGATCATGCATGTGTTTGCTTACTGCTTTGAAAAATACCCAGGAGAAGAGGAGAGAAACTACTATCTCACACGGCCAAATTCACCCAGAAGTCTCTACATGAAAGAAAACACTGAGTATAATTTGATACACAAAATAAACTTACTTTAAGAGTTCATCTCTTTCTGTCTTCCGTGCAAACACTATATCACTGCATTTGTTCTGGAACCTGACCAGAATTTCAGTCAGCTCATTGTAAAACTATAAACAAAGAACAAATTTGAGTTATAAACACAGACTTTTTTTAATCTAGGCAACACAATTTAAAGCTAATTTTTCAGTGATGGTTAGAGCAAAAAAACTGAAATCCTCTGCGTAAGACATTTCACACCACCTAATAAGCCCAACAACTTAATATTAAACAGGCCTAAGATTCACTAAAAATAATAAAATCATCTTCCCAGAAAACTGCAACCAAAAATTAAATGGCATTAAGTGACAAGTTTCATGATCATGAACATATTCCCAATTCGAGAGAAGTCAACTAGTTAATAATGACAATAAATCTATATAAGTGGAAGGATTCGATTTAAACATTAATTGGAGAAATGCAGACATCATTTCAGAAATCCTTAAAGAAGTTACAGGGGCCAGAAGGTGGTGTAGTGATTAGAGCACTAGGCTCCCTCCCACATGATCAATCAAATTTCAAGTCCCAGACCTGGCGGCTTGCTAGCTCACTTTCCTTCCCTGTCTCTCTCTAGTGAGTGTATGTGCCCTATGGCAAATAATAATAAAAAATAATTACTTTTAAAAAAGAATTGGCAAAGAGTCTCAACAGTTTCCTCAGCTTATCTATTTGAACAATGCATTTTAAACCAAATTAAAATGACATGTTATTATCTTCCCTATTCAAAAGGCTTTGCAGTATTTCACTTTCTTAATAGGATTTTTATTATACCTACTGTATTTATATCAAGTAACTTTATTCAGTGATCATTATGGAGTCAAGTTACCAAAATGAATTGAGTATCTGAAAAACTTAAAAATCATGTGTTCCCTCAAAAGCAAAGTAAATAGAAAAACAAATAAAATAATGTCCTTAAACTTGTTCAAAAAACAAGACCAAAAAATGCTTAAAACACATTTAGTAAGCACTCTGACATGCAGGCAGGTTGCAAGTCTACCCTCACCAAACCAAAAGCAAGGTCCCTACCCCTTTTCCACCACAGATCAGCTTTGACAATTTGTCTCCTCATAAATTCTCAACTTCCTAGTCCTTTGAAAAAGGGTCACTGCCTAATGTTAAATGAAGTAAGTCAGGCACAGAAAGACAAATAACATATGCTTTCACTCTTATGTAGGAGCTCAAAAAGGCCAATCTCATAGAAATAAGAGAGTAGAACAGTAGTTACCAGAAGGCTAGAGGGTAAGGAGGGATAGAGACAGGTTGGTTAATGGGTACACAAATACAGTTAGACAGAACTAAGTTCTAGTGTTCTATAGCACAGTAGCGTAACTATAGTTAACAATGATTTATTATGTATTTCAAAATAGCTAGCAAAGGGGCCAGCAGGTACCATAGTGGTTGAGGTGCTGGACTCTCACATGGCCAACCATGGTTCAAGTCCCAGACCTGCAGCCCGAAGATCGTAACAAATAGATATATAAATAAATGTTTTTAAAAAATAGCTAGAGGGACCAGCAGATGGCATAATGGCTATGTTGCTGAACTCCCATGTAGTCAACTGCAGTTCAAGTCCTAGACCCAGTGGCCTAAACTCACACCAAGCATGTGTGTGTCCATGTCCAGGATCCCAAGAGGAGAATGGAGGCAAAAGGATTGCAGCATGGCCATCTCCTCAGGGGGATGATTTCTCACTTTCTGTCTCTCTCCGTCTTTCTGGCAAGCATACGCACCCTATAACAAAAATATCCCCCCCCAAAAATAAAAAGCTAGAAAGAGGGTTTTGTAACGTTTCTAACAGTATAATAATAAACGTGTGAGGTGACAAATGTGCTAATTACCCTGATCTGATCATTACCATTGTATACACATATCAAAATACCATTCCGGGCCAGGACCAGCAGTTAGAGTAATGGCTATGTCGCTGGATTTCCACATAGTTGACCACGGTTCATGTCCCGGACCCTGTGGCTTAAACTAACGCTGGGCACATGTGCGTGCGTGCCCAAGATCCCAAGACGAGAATGGAGGAGAAGGAATCGTGGTGTGGCCAGCCCTCCTGGGGGGTGATTTCTCACTTTCTGTCTCTCTCTGTCTTTCTGGCAAGTGCACATGCCCTATAGCAAAAACTTCTCAAAAAAAAAAAAAAAAAAAAACAAGCAACCACCAACCTGGGCCAGCTCATGGCATAGTGCTTTCAGCTGGCTGGATCCCACAAGGCCAACTGCATGGTTCAAGTCCTGGACTTGGAGGCTTGAGAACCATGTCAGGCACATGTGCATGTGTGTCCAAAATCCAAAATGAGGAGGAACTAGAGAAGGTATTGTGGCATGATCACTCCCATAAGTGCTTTCTGGGACCAGCAGTTAGCGTAATGGCTATGTCACTGGACTCCCATGTAGTCAACCATGGTTCGCATCCTGGAACCGGTGGCTTAAAACACACCAGGCACGTGTGCGTGCGTGCCCAGGATCCCGAGAGGAGAATGGAGGAGAAGGGATTATGGCGTGGCCATCCCCCCTGGTGGGGTGATTTCTCACTTTCTATCTTTCTCTGTCTGGCGAGCGTACGCGCCCTATAGCAAAAACCTCTTAAAAAAAAAAAAGTGCTTTCTTATTTTCTCTCTTTCAAATCTCTTTCCAGAGGGTGCATGTGCACTCTGGCAGAAATTTTTAAAAAGATATTGTAACCCATAAATGTGTACTATTATTATATGTTGATTACTTTTTTTAAGTGTCACTGACCTTTGATATCCCTGATGCTTGGAATGCTTATAATACCATTACTGCCACTGGAAACATACAATATACTCCAAAGTTTCTATGAAATGCTGCCACCTTCATTAAGCTTTATCTCTCTTGTAACAGACTTCATAGAGGGAAAAGACGTTAAAGCTAACAAATTCAAGGCAATAAGTAACTGGATCCAATAGAAACACCAACACATCTCAAACTATACTTTAATGTATATATTTGTTAACTATGGTTTCTTTTGTATTTCCTACCTTTGTGCCCTCTTTCAAATTAGCTACAAGTTCAACAAAGTTGTCATATGCAGTAGCTAAATTCTTCAAAACTTCTTCTCTTAAGTTAGCTTCATTGTTAGACTGTTTCATTTTTGAAAATTCCTGGTGTGATACCTTATTAAAAGAAAGATTGATGTATTTATATTTACTTACAAAATTAATATGGCTTGTAACATTTTTATTGGTTCCTTTTCCAATTATATAAATCACATATGATTATGTACATATACAAAATTACTAGAAGTACCTAATTTTGCTTTTGAAGTAGGCACAGAGCTTTAAATCTTTACTTAAAATCACAAATTCAATAGATATCAAAACATAACCAATAATGATTACAGAATTCTATTAATATATAACACTTGTTAACATAAGATATAAACAAACTCCTGATTTTTAGAATACTTTATATGTAGATATAATATCCAGGGACAAAAATACACAGTATCGGGAGGCCAGCAGGTGGCATGGTAGTTAAAGAGGCTGGAGTCCCACATGTCTGACCATGGTTTAAGTCCCAGACCTGGCGGCTTGCTTTCTTGTTTCCCTACCCCCCTCTCTCTGTCTGTTTAAATTAAAAATAATAACAACAACAAATGGAATAAATAATTCTTCTTTAAAAAATGCAAAATATCTAATTTTACACATTAACTACTAAAGGGCAAAATTCTAAGTCTGGTTTATCTACCAATATATAAGTGTACATACTAATTTCAAACATCTAAGCAGAGGGCCAGACCTGCAGCCTGTGGTTAAGGGAGTCAGATTCCACATAGAGCCAACTGCAATTCAAATGCTGGCCTACTGGCTTGAAAAACACACTGGGCAAGTGCACATGCATGCCCAAAATCCCAACAGGATGGAGAAATGGAAGAGATGGAATTACAATGTAACCACAAATACTCTAGGTGTTTTTTCTTTTTCTCTGGCAAACATATGTGCCCTCTGGCAATTTAAAAAAACAAAAGCAAGCAAACAAAAAACACGGAAGCCTATGTGTTAACCATAAAATTACAGGTATCAAAAATTCCAACCGGAGGCCAGATAGTGACACAGCACTAATGAGACTGGACCTACATGGGAAGGTCCCCAGTTTGTATCCCACAGCCTCCCTGTACACAAGAAGCAAGTGGGTGTGTGCCGATGATCCAGGTTGGCTAAGGTTCAATAGCAGCCCAGGGGCCTTATTGAAAACGCCTCTCTCTCTCGCAGAAATAAACTAAATGATGACAATTCCAACAATTTTTATCTTCTCTCCATAAGGCAAAAACAACCAAAGCTTTTAAAGACATGGACCATCAAAGTATCTGAAACATCAAGAACATCTTAATAGCAGCTACATTTTAGTCTCAGAAATGTGGTTTTCTTTCATGTATTTTAAAGCAATATGCCAAGTTAAATTTTGCAAAATTTAGATTATACTTCACTCTTAACTAAATGAATCTTCCAACTTCATTTTCCCAAATGGACATAGTGTGTAGTTCAAGAGTATCCTTTCTGTAACTTTTTAAACAGGTATCTTATCAAATATATAAATTTTACCTGGATATTTTTAAGAAGTCCCTCCTGTTTCTTTAGAGATTCTTGGACTTTAGCTGTAAGACCTCCATAGATTCGATCCAGTTCAGTAACAGAAAGAGCTTCTTCATTTATCACACCATCTTGAGCCAGAGCTGTCAAAAACTTGCTTGTCATGTCAAAATTCACTGATTTCAGGTCATTCTCCAGGCCTTCTCTTTCCTTCTTTACTTCATCAAGATTTGCCAATAACGATTTTAAGACATTTACAACCTAAACAATAAAAAAGATAATTGCCAAAAAACTCAAAGGCAATTTGAAGAAGGAAAAAAATGTAAGAAGGTTCACTCAAAGAGGATTTCTTGAAACAGAGTATAAACTGGGTATCAGGGTTGCTTAGATATAGACATTGTACCTTTAGTTGACTCAGATTATTGTAACAGCAGCTTTAGTAACAGTATCGACAGCTTCAAAGTACTGAATACTTACCATGTGCCAGGCACTGTGCCAAATACTTCACAAACACATTGAAATGTACTCCTGACAATACCCTATAGGGTTTATATTACCTCTATTCCAAAGAAGGTGAAATTGAGTCTCAGAGACTACTCAGTCATGAACAATGAGACCCTATCATTTGAAACAGAGGTGAACATAGAACATTTAAAGCTAAGGGAAGCAAGGCAGGTTATGAAAGACAAACACTGTATATCCCATCCCCACTCAGTATCTATCGAAAGTCTGCACAGTATGGCAAAAATGGAAAGATTCAAAGATATAATGGAGAGGGCAAGTCTAGACAACTATAAACTTTCTGTTACGAAAAAAATTAAGAGGAAAAGTTGTGCTTACAGATCCTCCACTGTACCAGGTACCTTTGTGTGAACTGGGAAAAGGCATCCTCTGGCAGGGCATACAACTTTAGACAATGCTTTTGGTTATGTGCAATGTC
>NW_006210004.1:750450-783154 GCF_000334495.1 Tupaia belangeri chinensis | reverse complement strand
CAGAGAGACAGAAAGCGAGAAATCACCCCCCCAGGGGGGATGGCCATGCTACAATCCCCTCTCCTCCGTTCTCCTCAGAATCTTGGGTACGCACGCACATGCGCCCGGCGTGAGTTTAAGCCACAGGGTCTGGGATTCGAACCGCGGTCGGCTACATGGGAGTTCAGCTACATAGCCATTATGCTAACTGCTAGTCTCATTACGTGCCATTTCTGAGGAGCCTAGGCAGAGGCAACACTATGAGTATACGTATACATCATCCTTGTGTATAATAGAAGGAAAATGGAAGAAGGAAGAAGAAAGATGGAAGAAGGAAGAAGAAGAAATGCCTCCTCCTCTGCCAGACTCAGCCCACAGCTTGGCTGGCTCAACTTACACTAGAGTTGAGAGCCCAGTAAATCAGAAGCTCTACAATCACTAGCAGAGGTCCTAAGCATTTAAAATAAGGATCTTCCGGGACCAGCAGCTGGCTTAATGGTTTTATCGCTGGACTCCCCATAGTCACCATGGTTTCAGTACTGAACCTGGCAGCTTAAAACTCATGCCAGGCACTTGTGGAGGAGAAGGGACTGCAGTGTAGCTGGATCCCTGGTGGGTGATTTCTCTCTTCCTGTCTCTCTTGTCTTTCTAACAAGCTCACGCACCCTCTAGCAAAAATCTCTCTTAAAAAAAAAAAATAAGGATTTTCAAAAACAAATTACCAACAGTGGGCAAAATTTTTCAGAGTATCTCAATATTTAAAACCACATGCCCCAATCAACTGAAGATAAACAACTACATGATAGGCTTCTTTACAGTAAGGTAAAAGCAAAAAATAGACTTGGCATCAAGGCTGGACCTTTAAGTAAGAGAAGTATGTTGCATTACTTTAATTCGGGCCAGCAGGTGGTGTGGTGGTTAAGAAGCTAGGCTCCACACATGGTCAACTACAGTTCAAGCCCTGGACCTGGTGGCTTACTTTAACACTTTCCCTCTCTTGCTCTTCTCTGCCTCTCTCTTGTGAGTAAACATGCCCTACAGCAAAGTAAAAAAAAAAAAAAAAACCACACACAATAAATAAAATTAAATAAATAATTCTTTTTAACAATCAGCAATTCAAATGACTGAGTTGTTATCATAAAAACTGGCTAAGTATGTCAGCTACTACTGTGACGACTGCCTGAACTAGCTCGGATAAGCTGGTGAAGCTTGTTTTACTTTGTAAAGGCTTAGGATGAGTGAGCATAGGAACCCTGAATTTTTCTGATTTCCTCTGTCAAAAAAAATCTAGCTTCAGTCAAATTACTTCATATTGACTTTTCACCTATGTGATATCTAAGGATTGACTAAAGATTAACAAAAGCATCTTTATTACAACTGAATAAAATATCAACAAATTCCTTACATACTAATTCTGATTTAGCTTAACACAAACCATTTTTGCTTTTCTAATGAAAGCATTGAAGACAGCCATTATATATATTCTGAGTCATGCACAAGACACCATAATGAATGAGGGGATATTAAACATGACTTTCTATAAAGTAAAAAAGGTTCCAGAATTTGTTGCTGCTCCCTGAGTCTGCAGTCTCTTCTGGGGTCCTTTGTTCCTCACAAACTAATCTTCTGACCAACTCCCCCCTCCCATGTCCTCCAAGCATCTAAATGACATTCCGTGTCCCACCAGGCTCCCCCTTTAGATTCGGGTTTTGTGTCCAACCAACTGGGTAACTGTCTCTTCCTTTTGGAAGCATTCCAGTGTCTGTGGCTGGTTTCCACTGAACCTCTGGCCGCTTCTCTGGACACACCCACTAACTCGCTTCCTTCTCTGATCCCACATATGTTCACTTTGTCTGCCTAACCACTCTTCTCATAATGTACCAAGATCTTAAGAATCCTAAGAAAGGAGTACAAATTGCTGAAATTTAAGTAACTCCTCATGGCGTGCTCTATACACTTTCCCTGTGACACACTTAAACCACTCCCCTGTACTACTGCTATCCTCTACACGACTAATCTTCCACACTGGACCATAAATGCAGGGTAAAGGCTACATAGGAGTCACTGGTTAATTTTTAAAATTACTTGGCATAATGCCTTACTCATAGCACATCTCCAATAAATCTTGCTTAATAAACATGAAATCCTTCTGCGGAAAGACATTAAATAAGGAACAACGCTGATAACTTTCAAAACCTTCTATCCCAGGCCCAGCAGGTGGCTAACATCCTGGACTCCCATGTGGCCAACCACAGGTCGAGTACCAAACCTGGCGGCTTGCTTTCTCACTCTCTCCCTCTCCCTCCCACATTCTCTTCAGTCCAATCAAAAATAATAATAATGGTAATAGGCGAAATGAAATAATTCTTAAAAAAAAAGAAAAAGAAAACCCTACCATCCCCGGAAATTCACCTTCTCAAAAAGTTTTCAGCAGTGTTTCTCACCATTTAGATTATTTTCTGGTGTACTTCCAGGGCTCCGCCTTATCCTGCTACATTACTCTGCCTCACAATTGTCAACCATTAAATTATACCTGCAGGAGTGAGTTGGTGGTACAACGGTAACACAATTGGACCCACATAGAAAAGCTCCTGGCTTTGCAACCCCAGAAATCCCTGAGCACACCAGGTACAAAAGCGCATGCCCGAGATCCAGGCCAGCTGAAATCTGGGATGGATGGCAGCATGGGGGCCCTGTCAGAATACCTACCTCTCTATTTTTGGCTCTTTCTCTAATGGAATAAACAAACTTTTCTAAAAATCTCACTCATGTTTAAAAAAAAAAATTCAAAATTGTCCAAAGATCTAAATGTAACATTTCAAAGTACAAAACTCATAGAAGGAAACATAGGAACATATTTGTGAGCTCCGATGAGGAAATGGTTTCCTAGCTACAATATCAAAAGCACGAAAGGGAATAAAAGACAAACTGGACTTCATGAAATCTGAGGGTAGTGGTGGGGGCAGTAGTAAGGTGGTAAGATATAATACCCTGCAAGGCTGACCAATGTGAGAAGGTTCTGGGTTACAGAGACTTTCCTGAGTACCCTAGACATAATGTGCCCATAACCCAGGGCTGGCTGAAGCTGGGGATGGATCATGGCATAAGGATCCTGCTGGGAATGCCGTTTAGCTCTCTCTTTGTCTCTTTTCTCTCACTCGTAGGAGAAATACATAAATTTTAAAATACTGTATTTGTACTTTCTCCTTTTTCAGGGCTCTCCAAATCAGATGTCTTACTCTTTTCTCCTTCCTGTCATTACCAGAAATACCGATGTGTTGGTATTATCCATTTATTAACATGTACACCTTATCAATTTTCCCTTTAAAGATAGGCCCAGTGGAATATTATAAAAGGCATATAGTCTGATAAAAGCAGCAAAGAATTCGTGGTCAGAAAGGTATCTGGCCAAACTCAGGATATTCATTTCAAGAAAGTTCCTATACTTCTAAGCCTCTCTCTTTTAAAAAATTCTCAATTAAGGAACCAGCAGTTAGCATAATGGCTATATAGCTGGACTCCCATGTAGTCGGCCGCAGTTTGAGTCCCAGACCCAGTGGCTTAAATTCACGCCGGGCGCGTATGTGTGCGTGCCCAAGATCCTGAGAGGAGAACGGAGAAGAAGGGATTGCAGTGTGGCCATACCTCCTGGGGGATGATTTCTCGCTTTCTGTCTCTCTGTCTCTATCTTTCTGGCGAGTGCACGCACCCTATAGCAAAAACCTCTCCAAAAAAAGAAAAGAAAAATTCTCAATTAAGTACTGTGAACATAGGAAATACCTAAAATTTCATATCCAGCTCATAAAAGGCATTTAATATATGAAAATTATTGGAAATTAGTACCATTATATTATATAATTATAATCATTAATATTTATAACTATAATATAATTATTATATAATTACCTGTTATGCTATATACATACCACTTTAAATAGAACGACCCCAATTTACTTTTGCATTTTTAAGAAGCTGCCAATAAGAAATGGGCAGTTCTGATGTATAGTGGCTCAAGCATAGTTTTCATAAGCAGATGACCATGAGTGTCAAACCATCAAGCTGTAGCTTCTCACCTCGCTGCCCTGCATGGTCTTCGCTGGATTCGCAGATGGGATGGCAGCATTTAGCTCGGGCTCCGGCTTGCAGAGGAGTGCGATGGTGTCGCGATGAGCCTGGTACCGCTCCTTCACTTGTCCATCTGCCTGCACAGCTTTGTCTAACACTGCTCTGAAGTTGGATCCCTCTGGAGGAGAAAAAGTTTCCAGAACACGGCAGTAATAAAAAGAGCAATGTTTATGAGCTGGTTATATTTTCAGTTGTGGATCCCAACTTCACTTATTTTCCTCTTCCAGGCCCAATTCACTAAATAAAAACTCAGCCCCTATCTCTCTCTGCAGGATTTTTTGAAAAATTACAAAATCATTTATAAGATCAAAAGCGCAACTATACTGTAAAATATATTTGGTAGTTACCCTCTGCCAAATAAAAGTTCACTGGCGGAGATCAGCAGGTGGTGTGGTGGTTGGGGAATTGGGACTCCCACGTGGCTGACCGCAGTTCAGCGGCTTACTTTCTCACTTTCCCTCTTCCTCTCTCTCTTTGTCTCTCTCTGGTCAAATTAAAATAACAATAGCAAATAACAATAATAGTAAATAGAATTGGATGGATGATTCTTAAAACACTCGTTGGGGCTAGCCTGTAGCCTAGTGGTTAAGGTGTCTGAACCCTATGTAGCTGACTGCACAATTCCAGTCCTGGATCTGGTGGCTTGAGAAACACAACAAGAGCATGTGTGTGCATGCCTAAATCCCAACAGGAGGGGAAAATGCAGAAGAGACTCTGGCATGATCATGTCCCATGAGGAGTGTTCTCACTTTCCTTCTCTGTCTCTTTCCAGCGAGTGTGCATGCCCTTTAGCAAAATTTCTAAAAAAAACAAATAAGGGGAACCAGCAGTTAGCGTAATGACTATGTCGCTGGACTCCCACGTAGTCGACCGTGGTTTGCGTCCCGGACCCGGTGGCTTAAAACTCACGCTGGGCGCATGTGCGTGCGTGCCCAAGACCCCGAGAGGAGAATGGAGGAGAAGGGATTGTGGCGTGACCATCCCCCCTGGGGGGGTGATTTCTCGCTTTCTGTCTCTCTTTCTCTCTCTGTCTGTCTGGCACACGCACCCTATAGCGAAAAACCTCTCCAAAAAAAAAATAAGAAAACACTAACTGACATTAGTCTATTTTTTTTTAATTCATGAATATAAAAAGAAATCATTCACTCCAAAAATTGGTGCAGCATATTTGAAAGTATTCTCCCCTCAAAGGATACAAATAAAAGAACAGCACAGTACCAGCAAGTGGAATGGAGGTTAAGGTACTGGATCCCTCACGGCTGACTGAGCGATTTGAATGTCAGACCAGGCAACTCAAAAATCATACAAGGCACATGTGCATGTGTGCCTGAGATCCCGAGAAGAAACTGGAGGAAAAGTGACTATAACATGGCCATCCCACTGGGGAATGATTTCTCACTCCCCCCACCCCCAACTCTGCTAGGAAGCACACATGATCTAAAACAAAAACAAACAAATAAATAAAAGACATATATTTTTGAGAAAAAAATCTCAATACTGGGGACCAATAGATGGTGTAATGGTTACGTGGCTGGATTCCTACATAGTCAACTGTGATTCACATCCCATACAGGGCAGCTTAAACTTACACCGGGCACTCCCAAGAGGAGAATGGAGGAGGGATTACAGTGTGGCCATCCCCCCGGGGGATGATTTCTTGCTTTCTGTCTCTGTCTCTCTGGCGAGCACATGCACTCTATAGCAAAAATCTCTCTTTGAAACAAAAAAAGAAAAAAAAATCTCAATACTGGGGACCAATAGATGGTGTAATGGTTACGTGGCTGGATTCCTACATAGTCAACTGTGATTCACATCCCATACAGGGCAGCTTAAACTTACACCGGGCACTCCCAAGAGGAGAATGAGGGGAAGGAGTTGTGGTGCAGCCATGCCCCCCCAAGCACATCCCATACAGGGCAGCTTAAACTTACACTGGACACTCCCAAGAGGAGAATGAGGGGAAGGAATTGTGGTGCAGCCATCCCCCCCAAGGGTGATATCTCACTTTCTGTTTTTCTCTTTCTGTCTCCCCAGTGAGCATATGAACCCTATAGCAAAAATCTTTCAAAAAAAGAAAAAGAAAAATCTCACTACTACACATCCCTTTTACAGAGATAAATAAAACAAGTCTCTAGTCACTGTGGCAATACCATTTATCTTAAAAAGCACAAAATCTTAAAGCTCTTTTTTTATCACTGAGGATTCACTAAGTGAGAAGAAATTACAAAATTATACAAATGACATGATCTCCTTTATGTCTTTAAAATGTGTACAAGTCTTGAAAGTGGAATGAACGTATAAGAGGATCACCTTAATTTTAAGAATTTAAACTTCTTACAGTGAACATAGATTGTTACTTTTTTCACCTTTATACTAACTAATGAAAAACACCTGATTTTCAAGGTAGTCCATGGCTTTAGTGAGAACAAGTTTCCAACTGAGTCAAATTTAATCAAGCAAAAATGAGGCTCCAAATTGGAATCGATTTGAGTGAAGGCATTATACACGTTTACCTGCTCTTAAAGGTTTATAGAGTTCATTGGATGGTGTCCTTTGCCAGCGTTCCTTGAATTTTGCTCTTAAATCATTATCAGTTGCTACTTCTTCATCCAGCAATCTTAATGACTTAAAAAGGAGGCAAAACAATATTGAAATATCATACCTGGTATAAAAAACGTAAAGCATTTTAAAAGTAATGATTCTTAATAAAGATGAGAATTTAACAAGATGGGAATATTTCTACACCACTGGTTACAAACCAAACATGGATGTTCCATTCAATGACATCTTGCAAACCAAGGAAATACAGTCGTAGTTCATGTTTATATAAACCCTAATGGCAGGCACGGGTCTTCACATCTCACAACTCTCTTACAGGCATAATATTACTGTCTCCCTTCTGGGCTAAGTCAACTGAGACATGAACATGAGAACTACTTCGCCCAGGGTCACTGCTAGGTATTAAGAGCTGGGAATCAAGCCCAAATAGATCGGTCACTCCATAGTCTCAGACCTTACCCATTTTGCGTAAACCATGAAGAATTAGATGATGATTTGTTATTATAACTTCCATTCACTAAAGGGCCGCAGACTGCTTTCCACTGCCTGGCTATGCCTGGGCTCTACTCCAGTTTGTTTTCGCCCTCACTGTCGAGCACCTACTTCCTGCTCCCAGCGCTTGTCTTTGGTCTTGAACGGCTTCCTCTGCTTTCTTCTCACCATACCCATCTACTACCTCTAACGTCTTTTTGGTTGCAACACCACATCACAAGCTTGTCTGACACACACACCAACACATTTTAAAGCAAAGGAAGATACTCTCACAAGTAAAGTCCATGACCTTAAGAGCAGTGTTTACCAGATTTTAATGGACTTGCACATAACCTGGGAATCTTATTAAAATGAAGACTAATTCAGAAGCTTGTGATGGGGCTGAGATTCTGCATTTCTAATAAGCTCAGTGAAGCTTTTGTTTTGAACTAGGTAACATCAACTCTGTTTGCTTTCGTTTTTTCTGATTACTGACTGTCTATGCAGATAAGGCTACTGAATGTTGACTACATAATTAATGTAGAACCTCTCATGACTAGCAGCTTTCCCAAGCCCAAAATGCAATAAGTTTCTACCCTAACCTTTTTCAAAAGATGATTTGCATTGGAAGATGAATAACCACCACCACCACCATCATAAGCTATAAGAACTGCAATATTATCATGATAGTAATAATAGCTATGACGTATTTATGAAGCACACCCTATATGTCTAAAAGAACTTCACTGTTTAAGCTTAATTATTAATTTAAATAACCCTCAGAGGTAAATATTCTCAACCACAAGATCTACACTGTCATAAGTTTGCCAGCTCCAAAGAACTTGGAAATATATAATACCTTTTGAAAGGGAACTCTATTGGGTTGTTGGAAAAATCATGATATATTTGCCTATGTTTTTCTATGCAAAAAGGTGTCATGACTTTTCAGACGACCCAATGAAAGACATAGAACCATCCTGAATTCAAGGATTGGCATGAGAAGTCACCTAAAAGAGACATGACTCCTAGACTTTGGCAAACGCCCACAACCAGTCTGAATGTACCTACAGCTAAAGAAAAAAATGTTAGTGGGTCAGTCCCATGGCCTAGTGGTTAATTAAGGGAGCCAGATCCCATGTGACCAATTGCAAAGTTCAAATCCTGGCTCCAGTGGCCGGGGGGCGGGGGGATAATTCAGGCCAGCCCCTGACCTGATGGTTGGTGCAGGTGGATCCCACATGGCCAACTACACAGTTGACTACACGGTTTAAGTCATAGATGTAATGACTTGAAAAACACACCAGGAGAGCCAGCAGGTGGCAAAGCGGTTAGGGCACTGGACTCTCATATGGTCAACTACAGTTCAAGTCCTGGACCTGGCAGCTTGCTCAAGCTCGCTCACTCGCTCTCGCTCTCTCTCTCTCTCTCTCTCTCTGGTCAAATTGAAAAATAATAAATATGTACCAAATTAGGGGGAAGAAGTGAAGGCATAGTCAAGAATAACACTGGCAATAACACTGGCAAACAGTTGGATTTAGCCAGAAAATCTTGTAAAGACTATTTAATTTGTATTAATAAATTACTATCTCTACTGGAAGGCAGATGTAGATCAGCCTCATAAAACATCTTTTGTCTGACTGCATGCTCACCAGCAAATCTGCTTTGAAAAAAATAATTATGAAGACGCTGAATGTTTGTGTGACAGTAATTTCTTACAGTATCCTAATTCTGTATTCATTTCATTAGTGTTCATTTATTTACCATTAAGACAAGAATGAACCCGTCCCCGCTCAAATAGATTCCTCATGAAGCTATAGGGCAGGCTCTGGGACACTGTACATCCACCAGGTGATGACTACTACCCTGTAAAACGCGACAGGAAGAAACCTCTAGTCGTAATCCCTGCTGGACACCGAGGGATCACAGCGTTTTTACTTAAAAAGGAAATCTTTTAAAATATACCTCATCTAGGATCTCTCTATTTCTTTGGAGTAGTTCAGGTAGTTCTCTGATCAACTGATCAACAGTCTGGATGCCTCCCTGTTCGATCACAGACGTAGACTTAGTCAATATAGACTGAGGTACAGTATCTCCAGAGACATCTTCAATCGCTGCTGGAAGATTAAGGGAAGCTAACACCCTGAAAAAAAGAAATACTGTGACATGTAGAAGTCTAAACCATCTTTAATATACTCATTTCCTATACCCAAATTAAGAGCAAAGGAGTCAGCACCCCAAAAAAGTGGATAAACCCATCAATGGAAAAAGCAAAGATAAAGAAAAAAAAATAAAATAAAACAGAAATTGGTAAAAAAAATAAAACAAAGGCACCAAAATTATTAAATCATTTAAGTTTACAGTTCAGAATGAAAAGTCAAAAAGAAAAACTTTGACAGCATTAAAATATTCTTGGTATCTTTAGCTTACAACTCAAACTTCTTTCAGTTTAAGCAGTTAAAGCAAAACATTCTATGTTGAGGGCCAGATGGTGGTGCAGCAGTAAACCCTCACACTCTGAGGGAGACCCATGTGGGAAGGTTGCCAGTTGGCATCTGGAGACCTTCCTGAGTGTAACAGGCACAAATGTGCCCATGATCCTGGCTGGCTGGCTGACCAAGGAGGGGTCAAGGCACTGGGACCTTGTCAGAGGTGCTACATCTCTGATTCTCTCTCATATTCACTGATGGGATAAACTTAAAAATAAATAAATAATTCTATCTTAAGAAAGCAGTTTTTTTATTGTTATACTGTCACTAACAAATAAATAATATATACAACAGTTATAATTTTATACCACCTAGGCAAAATGTCAATAACACACTAGTGATCTAGAATTTTCATCTGTTCTCAGTTTTGTGGCATAGTAACAATTCCATAGTAATTTCATTTTAGTGATAAGGGGAGAACGTCCCTATCTACTATATAAAAGCAAAAGGCAAATAAAATGATATAATACAATGAACTCCTTGGTTGCTCAGTTAGAGCTACCCCATGGTCTAGTGGTTAAGAAAGCTAGATCTTACATGATCATCTGCTGTTCGAGTCCTCGCCCCAGCAGCTTAAAAAACACAACAGTGTCACCAAAACCCCAACAGTACAGAGAGATCAAAGAGAAGGGACTGTGGCATGACCACACCCTGTTGAGGGGTGCTTTCTCTCTCTCCCTCTCTGTCAAATGCACCCTCAGCCAATTAACAACAACAACAAAAAAAAAGTTAAAAAGCTTGGTGAAAACTGAGACTGCCTCATAATTGATCAGCTGTGGTGGCACAGTGGCAATACAAAGCTCTGTGATGCTGAGGCCATGCAGGAAGCTCCCAGGTCCATGATCCCAGTTGGCTGAAGCCAGGGGCTGGATAGTGAGGACTCTATTGAGGGTAACTGTCTCTGTGTCTGTCTGTCTTTCTCCTTTTTGCACAGGAGAAATAAAGTTAAAAAAACAAAAAACTGGGGCCAGAAGATGGCGCAGCGGTTTCATTGCAGATTGCAATTCTGCCAATGGCTTGAAACTCAGGCTGGGCATGTGTGCCCAAGATTCCAGGAGAAAGAACTGCAGCGTGGCCATCCTCCCTGGGGGCGAGGGGGTGATTTCTCATATTCCTCTCGTTGTCTCTCTGTCTCTCTCCGGCAAACACATGTGCCCTAAGGCAAAAACCTCTTTAAAGAAAAAAAAATTGGACTACATCTTCAGTATATGTTAAATATACGATGTTGCTTTCCTGTAGATAAAAATGATGTCCAAAATCCACACATTTATCAAAATTAGAAACATAAAAAGAGGGCTGGCCCCATAACCTAGTGGTTAAAGGAGCCAGACTCCACATAGCCAACCATGGTTTGAATCCTGGACCCAATCGCTTAGAAAAACACACCAAGCACATATGTGTGCAGCCCCAAGATTTTGAAAGAATGAAGAAATGGAGAAGGGATTGTACCATGACCAGAAGTGCTCTCTGCCTTTTTCTTTTCCTCTCTTTTGAGTAGGCATGTCCTCCAACAATTTAAAAAAACATGAAAAGTCTAGCTACAAAATAGTCTCAATTACACATACTTGACAAAGGACCAGTGTCAAAAATAGGTAAAAAAAAAAAAAAAAAAAAAAAAAAAAAAATTTTAAACTTTTTAAAAATAAATAAAAAAAAAAAAAAAAAAAAAATTTTAAACTCTTTAAAGATAATTTAAAAAATAATTTTAAAAATGAGCAAGAGAATTCAACAGATACTTTAAAAATATATATGAATGATTAGTGGGCACATAAAAAGTTGCTCAACATCGTTGGCAATTAGGGGAATAAAAATTAAACCACAAAATACTATTACCTACACACTTGAATGGCTAAAATTAAAAAAGGCTGACAGTACTAAGTGTTGATAAGGATGCAGAGCAATCACATTTTTCACAAACTACAAATGGAAATATAAAATAGAAAACAATCTGGCAATCTCACATAAAGTTAAGATACACTAATGATATAATTAACCAATTCCACTCATAGGTATTTACCCAAGAGGACTAAAACATAGTCACACAAAGATCTGCATGGAAATGTTTATGTCAACTGAAACGCCCATCAGCAGGTGAAAGAATTAACTACTATGTAACCATAAAATAGAATACTGCTCAGCAATAAACAGGATCAAACTGATGGATACACGTGACAATGCAGATAAATCTCAAAAACATTAAGAGAAAGAAGCCAAATACATTTCGAGTATATACTATACATATAGTTAACTATCACATGCTGTAGTACTAAATAGATTCTGTAATATACCATATACTAAAATGGACATATTATGCATGCTATAACAAATTTATGTTAAACGTATAAAAAACTAAACTAACCTACAGTTATAAGGAGCAGATCAATAGGGGCCAGGGGTAAAGGGTGGAGGGACTGAAGAGAAAGAAGAATGAGAGAATTTTTTCAGGGTAACAGAAATGTCCTCTATCTTGATCATGATAATATTGGTGGTTATACCAGCACATTCATTTAGCAAACTAAATGAACTGTGTACTTATTATGGGTGTATTTTATTGGCCCAAATCATACCTAAAAACAATCCTTAAACCAATGAATTATTTCCTTAGTCTTCAATCCACCAGAAACAAAATCTGGTTCAAAATACTGGACCCACCATATATGCAGGTAGTACAGAAAGTTTGTGGAAACATAGAATTAATTTTGATGCAAAAAAAAAGTTTGAAATTTACACTCAGATTTTTCAGAATAGGCATTTTCTATGAACTTTTTGAAGACCCCACATAATTTAAAGAGTTCTTTTCTACTTCTCATTTCCCTCAAGAAATATCACTGTAAATTTCTTCCGAACTATAATATATTCACAAGGGCTTAATTAATACATACCCTAAAGATATGTCAGTGTGTGTGTGTGTGTGTGTGTGTGCGTGTGTGTGTGTGTGTCTACATTTACTATTTCATATATCCTAGTCTTTTAGCTCCAAGCTCACTAAAAAGTCCATAAACTGTTCAGTAAAAGAACCACCAAACAAAATACTTTGGGACCTCAAGAGGTACATTGATCAAAGTTAAGATCTACCTACCCGTTTGCCAAAGTTGTGGCTTCTCTCATTTGGGCAATCGATCTGTTAACCAAATCAGCTTTCCTTTGATTATAGGCAGCGAGAGACTGCTGCACTGACACAGGAACCATCTTCTCAAACAGGTCTGAAATAAGAACGGGAGTTGCAACAAAATCTTCAGGCAAAAACTCAAACTGTACAGGTCATTTCTTATTTTCTTCCTAATATTCACACAGCCTACAAATATGTAAAGATAAAAAGTAAAGCACAATGATGAGAATTTTTAATCACCATATCCTTGGGAAATGGCAATCATTAAAGCCTTTTCTTTCAACTTCATTTTAACTTTCTGATGTGCGTGTCACTGAATTTGAAGAATCTGCAGTGACATTTCATTTGTTGCTGAAATGGACCCTCACCTGTGGATTAAATTCACAGTGCAAGAGTTCAACTTCTGGCTCTATTGCTTCTAAGCTTGTAAGAAACTTTTGCAAATTACTTAACCACTCTGTACCTCAGTGTCCTCATTAGTCAAACAGGGTAAGAACAGGACCCACTTCATGGTGAGTGTTGTGAGAACTAAATGAGTTAATATTTATAAAGTGCTTAGTAGAGCCCCTGGCACATGGTAAGCCCTGTGTGCTTGCTAAATAAGCATAAGTAGAATAATCGCTCTTTCCCAGTAACTTAAAATAATCCATGGATCTCAGTTAGAGGTGACCATATAGTGCACATACCTGTGACATCCAAGGATATCAAAACATTTATTTATCTGATACAAACATGACTCTAGCAGTTTACATGCTTAAAGGAGTGTTTATGTATGTTTATTTTTAATGGCAGCATCTTTAATAATAAAATGAATATCAACAAAATGAAATGTGTTTAAAGTCTAAATCATTATTCCAACAGTTTCAAATATTCTGAACAAATTGTACCGGTTACAGATAGTAACAAGCATGACAAGCTTTACCATCATTTACATTCCACCTTACAACTTCACTGAAGACACATCACTTAATTTTTATGCTCACGATCACTTTGAAAAACATGGATGCAAATTATATTCAAAGAATACAATAACTATCGTGTGATTTTAGCTTAAAAAATGCACATTAAACTAGAAAAAAGCTGAGTACAATTAAAGCAGATCTAAGTAACTGACATACCTGTAAATTTCTGGCTGATGGGTACATTGACTGGGGTAGACTTCACAAGTGTGGCTTTGCCAATAGGATCTAGATCTTTAAGGTCTGGAACTCGGTCATGATAAATGAAGTCATTATCCTTCTTTGCTGCGGTAAGGGCCCGGTTGATTTTGTCAGAAAAATCCTTCACATTGACATACTCATCATAGCGAGATGCCACTGTTTTAATAAGTTCTGCTGCATGCTAAAAGGAAAAATATTTAAACAACAAAAAAAAAACTTTTCTTTTTCTTTCTCCATCAAGCATCTAAGAACTGATGTTTTAAAAAAACAAAGAAACAAACAAACAAAACTAATTTGAAGACTTGCATTTCCAGTAAGGTAGTAGTTGACAGGATAACCTGGAAATTCTCCCATCATAAAATATCCCAAAATGAAAGATAATACATAGCAGATATCTGTTAAAGACATGAGTTAATTTAGCAAGACAGTGAAAGAAATCCATTGGCTATTCAGTATAAACAGAAACTTAGGAAGGCTGGTTATTTGCTGGGTTACTTCTATAACCCAAAGAACTAGCAATTAATACATATTAAAAGACCTGCACAGAGACCTGAGACAAGGACCTGGAAACCACACAAGACAGAAAGCTGAAATGTACCTACTTGATTCCCTCAAGAAAGTAAAAGCCTCAAAAGAGTACACCCTTAGTTAAAAGATAGACCCGAAAAAGCTACCCAGCAACACAGGAAGTCAGTGAAGTAGCATGCCATTTTGGCAACTAGAAAAAAACTTTTTGTTGTAAAGCTTGGCCTTATAATAAGATAAATAAATGCTTCACATACACCTAAGGCTCAAATTACAGTACTTAGGTGGTATTAGGTATAGTAATAGCAGATAAAATAGACTGTAAGGACAAAAACATTATATGGGATATATCCAGGACATAGTATTTTATTTAACACTTGGCAATTTGTAAAAAAGATACAAACTTTCTTAAATTTTGCATTTAATTATGAGAATTGATAAATCCACCCATCATCAAAAGTAGAAGATTTGGAGCCAGTCCGTGGCATGGTGGTTAAGGCAGCTGAATGCCACATGGCCAACTCTATGATTAGAGTCCCAGACCCTAGACTTAAGAAACATACAGGGCATATGTGTATGAATGCCCAAAATCCCAAAAGGAAGAAAAATGGGGAGAAGGGGTTACAGAATTATCATTCCCAAATAGGGGTGGGTGCTTTCTGGCTTTCTCTCCCTCTCTGGTGAGCACATCCTCTGTCAAAAAAAAAAAAAATTTGTTTGTTCTTTTTTTTCATTTAAGAGGTTTTCTTTTGCCTTAGGATGCATGTGCTCTGAGAAAGACAGATACAGTAAAAGAGAAAGTGAGAAATCACCCCCAAGGGGTGATGACCATGCCGTAATCTCGTCTCCTCCATTCTCAGGATTTGGGGCATGCACAGGAGTTCAGCGACGTAAGCATTACTCCCTGCTAGTCCCCTCCAAAATAATAAATTAAAGTTAAAAAAAAAAATTAAGTATCTCCACAGATGTTGAAAAAGCATTTAGTAAAATTCAGCATCTGTGACATTTTTTAAAAAGTTTAGTAAAATATAGAGTTCCTAACATGATAAAAAAAAAATTTAATCCGAAAAGCTAATATCATGCTTAAGTAGAAATACAACAGAAAAAATATAACTTAGAGCAGAAATAAAACAAAATTCATCAGTGCCACACCAACCATAGACATCAAAATAATTAGACAAAGAAATTAAATTAGAGGTATAAAATTTAGTTAAGAAAAAAAGATTTTTGATAGATGGTATACCAAAGAAACCTAAGAGAATCAACTATTCTTGATAATTAGAGAGATAGCTTGGACATAAAATCAACAGAGCAAATACGGACAAGTCACCACCAATTTTAAGAGATAACATAGGAAATAAATCCATTGTTATTGGCAGTGGAAACACAAAATATCCAGGAAGAATTTTAATTGCCAGAGGGTACATGCATTCACCAGACAGACAGACAAAGAAGAGAGGATGAAAAAGCGCTTTCCAATGGGGCAGGGTCACGACACAACCCCTCCTCCCTTCTCCATCCTGTCTAGACTTTGGGCATGCACACGCAGATGCACAGCACATTTTCAAGCCTCTGGGACTGGGATTCAAACCACTATCAGCCAAGCGGAATCTAACTTATATAACCACTAGGCTATGGTACTCGCCCCCAAGAGTAATTTTTTTAAAGTATAGGAAAGATCAGCAAAACTATAGAGAGAGGGGTCAGCAGGTGGCATAGTGGTTAAAGTGCTGAACTCCCACATGGCTGACCATGGTTCAGGTCCTGGACCAGGCGGTTTGCTTTCTCACTTTCCCCTTCTCTCTCCTCTTTCTGGTCAAAATAAAAAAATTAATAATAGTAACAAATAAAATTAAATACATTTTTTAAAAAAGAAAGAAAAACTATAATAAGAAACAAGGATGAGCAAAAGGTACATCTTTGGTATAAACTAGGAAATGGAAAAATGTAGTTTTAGATTTGAAAAACAAATTTGATTGTAAATGTACTCAAACACACCTCCAAATGCAAAACTGGTACTAGAGCCATGAGGTATGCTAAATACTGAGGAGAAAAGAGGTGATAAAGGTACCACCCCAAGTGGGAACTGCCCTAAGCAAATCTGAGAACTATGAAACAGGATGAGAAAACACCTACCGTTGATGATAAAGGCAAAGCCGACTTGCCCATGCCAAGTACCTGGAGAGTCCCAGGAAAAATGGGTGCTGAAAGGCCTCAATCCAAGAAGGCAATACTAAGAGCAAGAGATGGATTCATTTAAAGGGCACAGTTGCAAGGGGAGGCAGGAAAAGGAAGAATTGAGAAAGTGGGCAAAAAAAAAGTGTGAACACTCAGAAAATCCCAGTGATACAAACTCCGGAAGTAGAGGCATCAACTTGCAAAGCAAATACAGGAATGCAGGAAAAGCACAAATAGGAAGGTGGAATCCTATAAGAGCCGAAGAAGTGAGGCTGTGGAAGAAACCCTGATGCCCCCACACAGGAACCTCCAGCAAAATCCATCTCATTCAAACACAAGTAACTAAAAAGGCATTTCACCTGCCTCAATGCAAAGAAACCCTAAGGAAAAGGATGAAAATGAGCACGGTCACTTTGCAATAGAAAATGAAAAACACTGGGGCCAGCCAGGTGGTATGGAGGTTAAGATGGCCGGGTCCCACATGGCTGACCATGTGGTTGAGTGCTGGACCCAGTAGCTTGAAAAACATGCCAGGCACAGGTGCATGCATGCCCAAAATCCTGAGAGAAGAATGAAAGAGGAGTGATGTGATGTGGTCATGCCCTCAGAAGATGCTTTCTCACTTTCTCTGTCCCTCTCCACATGCCAACATGCCCTATAGGAAATCTTAAAAAAAAAAAAAAAAAAAAAAAAAAACTTTAAAGAAAATTAAAAGCTTGTCACAAAGTAGGTCAGAACAGTATACTAAGAAGCCAATAAACTAAAAAACTTGAGGATGTGATCACAGAAGAACGCAAACTATGAATACAGGACCAGATGACCCAGATGGTAAGAGATACATGAAACAAAAACTGAGACTCTAGAAAGTGAAGAAAAATGCCAATTCAGTCAAGAAAAGTTGTAACATTTATACAAGGAGCAAAAGGGAGAACAGACAACAAAAAAACTGCAGTGCAAAGAAGAGAGAAGGGACTGTGGCATAGCCATCCCTCCTAGGAGATTTACAACCTTTCCTCTTGCCCACACACCCGGTATGGCAAAAAACTGAAAGAAACAAAAGGTATTAAAATTAAAATAAGATTACAATTTCAAAAGGATCTCTGACTGGTTTACGCTATGAGACAGAGAAGAAATAAGTGCTTGAACTTAATAGTATCAGAATTCTCAGAAAATAAAGAAACTAAACTTCTAATAATTTAAATAAGCTAGCCTTAAAAAAAAAAATCCTTTCCCCAGACATTTGTTATTCAGAAACATTTTCATAAAGCATCTAAGCTACTGTAATCAAAGTGAATCCCTGAATAAAAGAGACCATTTGAAAATACTGGTTTATTTTTAAAAATATGTCTTCATCTGACTTTGTCAGTGTGGATTTGTTTCCTTATGAAAAGTCTAATTAAACAGAACTTCCTATACAATACTACCATAGTATCTTCTAACAAGAATTTCCCTGATAGACCCCTTCTTATCCTCTACTCGCCAATACTCAAAACACAAACAAGTCACATAAACAGCTCTTGTCCTTCCTGCAAAGTTGCCTCAAAATGTCACAGAAAGTTTCTGATAACCCACTGAGAGCAGTTTGGATTCATTTACTGATATATATAGAGTGAGCGAGAGATATACATTGAGAGGGAGGTAGATACATATATGTGGCTCTTTTACATACATATATCTTTCTTTTTTAATTTGTCATACGTCAAATTAAATACACACACCCCATCTTAAGCTGCAGAGTTACAGGCCCCCATTTAAACCAAAGGCTAGGCCACAAAATAATTACTGCACATCTTCTTGGGACATGGTAATGAATTTGGAATATATTTTACATTAAAAATACATGGATAAATAAGAGAAAAATGTGAATTTTACATGAATTTTTTAGATACATTATGAGACTTCAAAACAAAAACATATAAAGTAGGTAAAGCCTAAAGGACAAAAGCAAACATAGGCTAGCCCGCCCATAGCAAGGAGGTTAAGATGGCTGGATCTCCCACAAGGCCGACTGTGCACCTCAAGTCCTGGAACCGGTGGTTTGAAAAACATGCCAGGTCTGTGTGTGTGTGTGTGTGTGTGTGTGTGTGTGTGTGTACCTAAAATCCAAAGAGAAAAAGAAGGTACTGCGGCATAACCATCCTCCCAGGGAGTGCTTTCTCATTCTCTCTGTCCATCTCTGGTGAGTGCAGGTGTCCTGTGACAAATTAGGAAGAAGAAGAAGAAAAAAAGAAGATAAAAAGCAATTACTTGTCTCAGTTGATAGGAGCAATGAAGGACAAAGGCTTTTATGAATAAATCTGGAAATCTTATGAAGCGAAAAAAAAAAAAAAAGGCAATCCAAGTTACTCAAATATTTATTACCAAAGGACTCACCTGTAACCTTGCAATTTCTTCTCCAAATTTCTTCTGCTGTTTTGCCAGGATAGACTGGTGGTACTCAGCATTGGCCTGCATGATACAGTGCTTTGCAGCCAAGACAGGAAACACCTCCTGGAAATAAAAATACTGACCAGGGGAGAGTCCAACCACACAAACCATCACAGACAACATGGGATGCAGGAGGAAAAAGGAAAAGGAGACAGAAATTAGAATCACCCCATTAATGGTTAGAGATAGGTTAGTCATTAGATGTAAACAGAGAAGACCACATGATTTTGCATGAATTGGATTCCATTTTTTTCTTCCAATTAAAACAAGGGGTTTTTTTATAAAAAAATTTTTAATTGAAGTCAATTTGGGTTTTTACAATTCTCTTTAAACAAGTCATGAAGTCAACATTTTGTTTACAAAGAAGAAAGAAAAGCATGCGTTAGAAAGAGAAGTAGAATGGACATTCCACAGAGGAATACCAAGAACAGGGCTTTAGAAGCTTTCATATGAGCCCTTACCCGGCCCTTAGAGTTAACTAAACCATCATTACTCACATATACTAATGAAATTGCTCTATAGCTGACTGTTTCATCATGTTCAAAAGACAAAAGACAGTAAAGTAAGTTCTCACTTAGATTCATATCCTAAGAGACTTCTTAATAAGGATGATTTTATACATACAAAAATTATCATATAAACACTGACATTTCAGTATCACATATTTGAAAACATATCACAGACATAAATACACTAGGACAATGACTGATGATATGATAAAATTTTAATTTGCTCTAATTTGTTTTGACAATAATGCCAGTCAGAATTAATTTTAAAAGATTCCAAAGCATGAACCAGAAAAGAAGTTAAAAACGTAGATGCTCTGGGGCCAGCAGGTGGCATGGTGGTTAGAGGCACTGGACTCCCACATAGCCAACTGCAGTTCAGGTCCCAGACCTAGCAGCCTGCGTTCTCACTTTCTCTCTGGTGAGCCCACAAGTTCTGGTGGCCTGTAGCAAATTTAAAAATGGTAATAATAATAAATTAATTAAATTTTTAAAAGGAAAAAAAAAGTAGATGCTCTTCTAAAAGGCCAAATCTTAGCCTATAAACTCATTGCTTTTAGGAAATACATCATATTAAAAAATCCAAGAAATACACTTAGCAATCAATCACTGTCTAGATAATAATAAGAGAATTTAAACTGAGTAACCATCTTGTGTGCTTTCCTGTCTCCCAGTTAATCACTTCCTACCTGCCTGCATCACTACTTGTTGATATTGCTTTATAATTAGAATATGAAAACATCTATGAGCTTTACTACCAAAAAGGAAAATAATTAAAAGACATCCAGATCTCAAACTGCACTCATGCCAGTTATCAAGGTAAGGCTAGAACAACCTTATTCTTGAAAAGGAGATTTTCAAGGACTACCAGGAATGTTGCAGACATACTTCCCAATTCTTTGTAGGTAACATTCTTTTCTCTCTGACAGGACTGAACTAATGCCCATCAGGGTATAATGTTACGCTGTGCACCTGCACATGAGGTCTTTCAGATGAAAAAAAGGTAAGAGGAGATCCCAATTCTCTTTTTAAGAGTAATGATATTAATATCCACGAGTGAGCAAATTTCTCCTAGGCTCTTAGTGTATTTTAAATTCCCAGGAATCCGTATAATTAATTCCTTATTATTCATTTTCTGGATAATGTATACCATTGATGCACTTATGTGTATTTTTTATTTTACCCTAAAGATGTCTGCAATTCCATAATTTACAGATCCATGAATACTACTTATAAATCAATACATTCCCTTGTGAAAGCTCATGTAACAAAAACCATACACTATCATATAGATGAAACTAATGCCTTGAACATTTCTGAAGAGTAGCTGAAATGTTACTTTAGGCTTTCCTTTTTAACTATTCCCAATACACTTGTAAGCCTAGTCATCTGCTTCATCATACACAAATGAGCATCACTAAATAGTCTTTTCGATTGCCAGGTCAGAAAAGTTTACATTAAAACATAATACTTCCTGTGGTATGTGCTTTAAGGTGGTTGCTTTCCTCAGCTGTCCATTAGCAGCCCAATTTTCTATCCCTGTTGGCAAAACTTAATTCTAATCAAAGTATCAGATGATTTTGTTAAGTTTTCTTTTCCTTTTCCTTTATGTCTGCTTTTGCGCTTTAAGACTCATCTTTAAGAAAACAGGACAAAAATTAAAAGTGTGAATAATCAACATGCTCAAGTATTCATGCTTGTACCAGGTCAATGATTTAGAAACTACACCATGCCTTGATTTGACAAAATTGTTGAAGAGAGATGATCAAAGTTTTCTGGAAAGAGTTTTAGCTTAGAAAAACAAGTTTAGTAAAGGGTAAAGACAAAGACATCCCCTAAATACAAAAGACTTGTTCATGCATCTTCAGTTTTAAAAACGATTTTTATAAACAGACATTTCAAATGCATCTATTAAAATGGCATATTTCTTTACAGTACATTAATTTTCAGCTTGATCCTTGGACATAGAAATGTCTGAGTATTTTCACATGCAAGAGAACCGATTATTTACAAAACAGTAACTAACCTTGGGGAGAGTATCTTTGTACTGACACTGTTTGAAAGCATCACCAAAGTAATCAGCAGCCTGATTAGCCAATTTAGCTATGATGGCATCTTTCATTTTATCTGAAACAAAATATTAAATTAACCATGTGAATTAAAATACACAAGATAACCTGATGTATGACTCAGTACAGATATCAAGACCACAGTTTATACACTTGTCTTAAAAAATCCTAATTGATAAAATTGAGTCTTCTGAATAAAATAAACCTTACTTAAATGGTGAGTATCCCTTATCTGAAAGTGTTTAAGATTTTGGAGATTTTTCTGGTTTTAAATACAGTTTGCATATACATAATAAGATATTTTGGAGGAAGAAATAAACATGAAATTCATTTATATTTCACATGCACCTTATTATACAGATAGTGAACTGAAGGTAATTTTATACAATGTTTTTGTATTATAGCATTTTTACTGCCATCCTTCACATGAATTCAGAAATAGATGCTCAAAAAGCTTCAGATTTTGGAGCATTTCAGATTTCAAAATTTCAGATTAGGGATGCTCAACCTGTATTCAATAGGGAAATTCAAAGATTCAGAAAATAGATCAGCAGTTGCCATAGCTTATGGAACAAGGGAATGAAGAGTAACTAGAAAGGGGAACAAGGTTTCTTTCGGAGGTGATGGTAAAATGGGTATGGTTTGTAAAACCCTGTGAATAGACTCAAAACCACTAAATTATAGATGTTAATGGGGTAAATTTTAGTGGATATGAATTCTATCTTGATAAAAGCTGTTATCTTGAAAGAAAGAGTTATGCTAATTCATGTATCTTCCATAACTGCTCTCTTTTCAATTTATTTTCTACACTTACATATTCGGTCCACATTCTAAACTCTCAATCTTATTTAAATTCTTATGTCCTCATTCACAAGGCCAGAGAAGAGAGCACAATCCCATGATGGCTCCTGGATGGTCGGATGGCTCCTTCTAATTGTTTAGGTCTAGTTTGAAAAGCATTACCTTGAACAAACCCTGCTTGCCTGTGAATCTGAATTAGCAACTCCCCCTACATCCCTATCCCACTAGCCATTATCACAACCATTCTTATTTCCTTTATAGCAATTATCTTTCTCTGAAATTACCTTGGTCATTTAATTTATCATCTCCCCCTTACTAAAATGTAAGCTTCCTAAATATAGGATAGGAACCTTACTTTTCTGCTACCTGTTTATCTAGAGACTGAAATAATGATTGGTACACAGTAAGTATCCAGTAAGTATTTACTGAATGAATGAATGTTTGGCATGTCACAAATACTCATAAATATGATTATAGACTTCAATGTTTAAAGACAGTAGTTAAATATCACTTCATAAAAATTTAAACACAGTCTAAATTCTCAAATATGCATTTGTACCACCAAAAAAGCTGAAGTTTTTCAATAATCCATGTTTGAAGTTCAAAAAGGAAAGGCTCTACATTGAATATATTATATTCTAATTGACTTCTTAATTTAAATGCCTATCACTTTTTTTTTCACATGCAACAAAATAGAGAACAAATTGGAGTTACCTCTTGTGGCTTTTAAAAAAAATACTTCTTGGGCCTGCGCCAGCATGATAAGACTGAGGGTCCCAACAGTATCTGGAGAAATGTCCACAGTAGGCTCGCGATTTAAGGCAGATAAAACCGTCTCTTTAATGTGTAAAAAGGCACCACTAGCAAACTAGAGGGAAAAGAAAATAATTTCCTTAAAATCTATACGAATTCAACAAGAAATTGTCCTGCTACACATAAAAATCATTTCAAATGTTAACTCAGTGAACAGTTACTTTTCTTAAATTTACACACTGTACAAAACCAATCTAAAACTAACCTACAGATAATAAAAATATCCAACCCAAACTCTTTGACTACCGAGGATTTAACAAAGATTAAAAGTATATTACAGAGGGCAGCCAGTGATGTGGTGATTCAAGTGGCTAGATCCCACATGGCTGACTTCACAGTTCAAGTCCCAGACTTTGCAGCTGAAAAATATGCCGAGTGTGTGCATGCGTGTCCAAAATCCCAAGAGGATAATGGAGAAGAATCATAGCATGGTCATCTCCCCCTGGGGATGTTTTCTCATTTTCTCTCTGTCTCTCTGCTTCTTTCCAGCGAGTGCACAGGCCCTATACCAAAACCTAAAAAAAAAAAAAAAAATTAATTACAGAGGCCCACTCACTGTGCACAGTAGGAATTTAAGTGCCCTGCCTAAAACCATATGGCCAACCACGTTTTCAAATTCCCAGGTCAGCTTGAGAACACACCAGTGTGTGCAAGGATGCCTAGGAACTTGAGGACCTGGAGGAAAGGGGATCAGAGAGTGAAAAGACCTTGTCAACCATGCTTCCTTCACTCTCTTTATCTCCCATTCATGCATGAATGCACAAATGCTATCAATTTTAAAAAGTAAATTGGGACCAGCAGATGGCATAGTGATTACATCGTTGGACTCCCACATAGTCAACTGCATTTCGAGTCCTGGACCCAGTGGCTTAAAATTCACACTGGGCACATGTGTGTGTGTGCCCAAAATCCCAAGAGGAGAATGAAGGAGAATGAATCGTGGCGTGGTCATCCCCCCGGGAGAGTGATTTCTCATTTTCTGTCTCTGTCTCTCCAGTGAGCACATGTACTCTACAGCAAAAATCTACCTTTAAAAAAAAGAAGGCTAATTACAATGAAAACCAAAGTAAATTAATGGGGCAAACTGAGTAAACGTATTTTTAGATATACTTCTTCAAAGCTAACCTGAGAATACAGGCATTTTTAACATTAAAATGGTCTTGCTTTTGTCCCAAACACATCTTTCAAATAATTAAACATGTCATATTTAGGAGAAACTCAAAATAGCACACACACCTAATTCTCAAGAACAGTACTGCTTTCCATTGCTAACAATTTCTATATGGCCTTCAGAGCTCACCAGTGAAAATGTTTCCCCATCAGGCCTTTGTTGCCCCAATTGCATCTTGAAGTTATTACTGGTTTTTTTAAGAGAGAAAGTGAGAAAACACTCCCCCAGAGGAGATGGCTACACCACTATCCCTTCTCCTCCATTCTCGGTTCAGAACTGTGGGCATGCACACACACATGCCTGGTGTCATTTTCAAGCTGCCAGGTCAGGCACGCAGACCACTCAGTCATCCATGTAGGATAGAGCCACTTTAACCTCTGCACCACCTGCTGGTCCAAGGCTTTTTTTTTTTTTTTTTAATTTGAAAGAGGGTGCATGCACTTTCCAGAGAGAGGGGAAAGAGAGCACCCCACAATGGAGTGTGGCCACACTTCAATCCCTTCTCCTCCATTTCTCCATCATGACAGGATTTGGGCATACACACACACATATCCACAGTATTTTTCAAGCCACCAACTCCAGGATTCCAACTACGTGGGCAGCCAATGTAGGATCAGGCTCTGTTAACAATTAGACCACAAAACCTTTTGAGGCTAATACTAAGATAACTTTGCTTTTATGAAACAAATGACACTGGGGAGAAAGGAATAAGTCAGTCTAGGACGACAAAGGGTCCTGGGTTAGAGGTAAATTATAGAGAAAACTCAAAAGTAAATTGTTGTAAAACCAAGATCTCGATTTCTGTAATCCATGTTTAGGATATCTGCCATAGGTGCCACACAGGTGGTGTGATGGTTGAAGCGTTGGACTCCTACATGGCCACCCACGGTTCAAGTCCCAGACCTGGCAGCTTGCTTTCTTATTTCCTCTCTCTCTCTCTCTCTCTCTCTCTGAGAACATGGGCCCTCAAACAAATTAAGGGGGGAAAAATGATAATAATAAAGTTAAGTAACTTTTTTAAATATGTGTCGATTGCTGACCTTATTATACTGATAGAATAGGAAGAGTAATAGATGAAGTCTCTCATTTACAGAAGAGGAACCGGAGCTCTAGAGAGGTTAAAGAACTTGTCCACAGCACAAAGCTTCCGGGTGGCAAGACTAGGTCTAATACCACCAGTTTTTGTCCCGTCATATCGGCAGATCTACTAGGACACTCATAAAATGGAATGTTTCCTCAATACTTCAGGTTGACCTCTAATATTTCATATGCCAACTAATTTACAGTAAATAGAACATAAAATTCAATTTTGCTTCATTTTTTACACTTTAAAATATTTGCCACTGTTGGCCTCATGAGGAAATAATGTGTGTGTTATTTCTGTCAACTATGCCCTTCCAGAACTATACAGCAATCCATAATTGAGAGCATGAAGTTTGCTTAAGGGATATTTCCTTTCACTTTCCCAGAACAGCATTTCTCACTTCTCCCCAAAATTTAAACAACAAAAAATATCAGACTCCATCTGTGAGTCAAGCAAATTCCCTGAGGAGACAGTAGGACTATTTGGAATTCCATGAAATTTAGAATCAAAACACCAGAAACTCATATGAACCTCTTTAATACTTTTGAAGACTTATAAAAAATCCATGACATGTATTACAAGATTTATCTGAGAATTAAATCATGTACATGAAAATACTTTCTACATTGTAAAGTATTGGATCATCAGAAAAGTCATGACATACAGTTCCTATGTTTTTCTATGCAAAAATGTGTCATGACTTTTCCAAAGACCTAATAAGTATGAAAATACAAAAATGTAAAATATGAAAACATGATTATATGATACCACTTAACAATCACTTACTAGTTAAGTGAAATGAGAAAAAGCTGAGTACATAATAAACAATAAACAATTGCAACAAAAGAACAGGCCATATTAGTAAATGATTGGTACCTAAAATATAAATTCAGGCTTAAGAACTTTATGTGTCTGACCACATTTAAATATGACCTCCACATGTGTCTTGCCACGAGGTCTTAATTTTTGTGACAATTAGTGAAATTTTATTTTATTTAATTTTGTCTTATTACAACAAAAATAATGTACAAATTTTAAAAATGAGATTATTTATTTAAAAGGGATCTATCATTTGTTAACATTTATTGAGCCGCTATTACGTGCCAGGCACTGTGCTAGGTGCTGGGTATACAACAGTCCGGAAAAAAAGACGTGGTCTATAGATAACCAAGGGTTTCAACAATAAGACTCAATACATTTAAAAAGTACATCACTTCTTATGAAAACATCTGTTGAGTAAAGCACCTATAAACCTAATTGCAAATTATTTTCAACATATTCTAATTTAATGATGATTGTTAGAGAGTAGCTACTGTTCTGCATACCTGGTAATGCTTAGCAGCGATTTTCAATCCTTCATCATTATCCAGGTTCTGCTCTGCTGCAATCTGGCTAGCTAAGGCTGCACAATTGAATAACACACAGCTCTTTTCATATCCTAAGCTTGCAAGAGCTGTAAAAAATTGAGAAGGAAAAGTTCATCAGATTAATTTTTCTAAAGAAAACAAATGTTTCAAAGAGACATACTGTGACCTCTATCCCATTGGCTCTCACAAGTTTCCAGAACTGTTTTCTCACCTATCTTAAATTGCCATTTCAAACTGCCCTTCCAAGCATTTATTTCCATGCAAAATTCCCACCAACTAAAACTCAAAAGAAGAATAAAGTATTCTTTCTCTCCTTTCCTTTCTACATTTCTGTTACAAACAGGTTCAAAATGTGACAGTCATTCTCATATCGTTGCTCAATATTTTTTAAATGTTGGCAATAGGGCATGTGCACTAACTGGAGATAGACAGAGATACACAGAGAGAGGGAAAGTGAGAAATCACCCCCCAGGGGATGGCCACAGTGCCATCCCTTCTTTGCCTTTTCCTCCTCTCACACAAGCACGCCCAGTGTGATTTTTCAAGCTGCTGAGTCTGGGACTCGAACTGTGGTCGACCTTGTGGGAATCCAGCACCTTAACCACCACATCACATGCTGGTCCATTAATTTCTTAAATTCAAATAAATTACTTGTACTTTTCTATCACCTCTCAAAATTACACCTTCCCACATTTAAACCAGTTTTTATTACTACAAACAAATCAATACAAGCACCTCCTGGCTAGCCTCCTATGTCTCATTTCTTCCATGCCAATGCATTTCTCAGAGAGCTGGAAGATTCGTTTGGCTAGAACATAACTCTGATCAAAAATTTGTACACTTCACATCCATTAGGAGAGCTATTATTTAAAAAGTAAATAGAAAATAACAGGCATCAGTGAGGATAAAGAGACACTGGAACTCGTAGAGTTGACAGGAGAGTAAAATGGTGCTGCTGTTGTGAAAACAGTATAAGTCATCAAAATTTAGAAAGAGAAATACTATTTGACTCAGCAATTACACTTCAATACCCAAAAGAATTGAAAATAATGTCTCAAAAAGATTCAAAGAGATATATGTATAACCAGCCCATAGCATTATTCACAACAGTCCAAAAGTGACAGTAACTCAAGTGTTCATCATATAATAAGGAAAATGTGGTGTGTGTGTGTGTGTATATATATATGTGTGTGTGTGTGTGTGTGTATATGTGTGTGTGTGTGTATATCACACACACACACACAATGGAATATTATATAACCATAACAAGGAAATCACATGCTATAACATGGATGAGCCCTGAGGACATTATGCTAAGTAAATAAGACAGTCACAAAAGGCAATCTATGGGCCAGCAGGTGGCATGGGGGTTAAGGTGCTGGATTCCCACAGGACCAACCACAGTTCAAGTCCCAGACCTGGAAGCTTGAAAATCACAACAAATAAATAGAAAAATAAAGGACTAAATGTTAAAAAAAAAAAAAAGACAATCTATGATTCCAGTTATATAAAATATCTAGAGTAGTCTAAATTATAAAACAGAAATGATAGCAACTTGGAATGGGGGAGAGGGAAGGAGACAAGAAGGCTGTTGTTTAATGAGTACAGATTTTCCCATTTACAAGGTGAAAAAGTTCTGGAAATCCACTTCACAACAATATGACTAAACTTAACACTACTGCACTATATATATACTTAAAAAGGGTTAAGATGGGCCCAGCATATACATGATAGGAGGCTGCTGCACAATAGTAGAGTTGTATGAGATGGCCTGGGCTTCAGATCATAGGTCAAGCTGAATACAGTGGACCTGCCTGCATCTCAGCTGGCTAAAGAGCTTGGGAGTTGGATTACAGAATGGTAAGACCCTATCAAGGGTACACCCTCTCACCTGCCATTCATTCTTGTCCTCCTCTCTCTCTCATGAAATAAAAGTCTTTAAAAACTGTTAAGATGTTAAATTTCATGAAATGTTTCTTAAAAAGTTTTTTTTAAAAAGACAAGTACACAGGGCTAGCAAATGACATAGCAGTTATATCACTGGACTCTCACATGGCCAACAGAAGTCTGAGTCCTAGACCCAGAGGCTTGAATATCATGCCAGGCACATATGTGTGCATGCCTAAGTTCCCAGGAGAAGAATGGAGGAGAAGGGATTATGGCACGGCCATGACCCCTCAGGGGTGATTTCTCACTTTCCCTCCCAGTGTGTGTGTGTCTCTGTCTCTGTCTCTGTCTCTCTCCCTCCCTCTCTCTCTCTCTACAGTAAGCACACACGCCCCAAGGCAAAAACCTCTTAAAAAAAAAAAGTACTGGGGGGACAGTTCCATAGCCTAGTAGTTAAGGGAGCTGGACCCCAATGTGTGATCACAGTTCAAATTCCAGTCCCGACAGCTTGAAAAATACACTGGGCACATGTGTGTGCATGCCTAAAATCCCCACAGAATGGAGAAATGAAGGAAAAAGGATTTGTAGTATGATCACACCCCACTGGAAAGTGCTTTCTCTCTCTCCTCTCTTTCTCTGTTCCCAGAGGAACACTATAACTCCTCACCAACAACAGAAAACACACAAGCAATCACAGAAATTAGAAATAAATTCAGAATATTTATATAACTAAACTCAATGAGACGTGAGAGAGAACCACCAACCAATTCCAGCAGATAAAAAAAATCTTTCCATGACATGAATAAAGAACTCCACAGATAGACTGTCTTGCAAAAGAATCAAACAGAACTTCTGGAGATAACAAATATAATGTAGGAAATCAAAATCTCTCCTAGGAAGTATTAACAGTAGATTAGATTATGCAGAAGAAAGAATCTCTGACCTTGAAGACAAAACTTTTTAGTCCAAGCAACTGAGAAGAATGAAAAAATAACCACTAAAAATAAGGGCAGCATATGGTAAATCCTAGATACTATTAAATGGCTGAATTTGCATAATGGTATTCCAGAAGGTAATGCGACAAGAAGAGACTTAAAAAATCTCTTTCATGATATATTAGCTGAAAATTTCCTAATTTACAGAGGCAATATGGAGAGCCAAAGCTAGGAAATACAGTAAGATCCTCCCCAAGGCACATCACAGCCAAACTGATAAAAATCAACAATAATACTCAAAAAATGACAAGATAAACTCCAAATTACTTATAACGGTTTCCACATTACAACAACTGAAACAATGCAGGCTAGGAAAAAAATGGGAAGACATGATTTAAAACTCTCAAAGAAAACCAATTTCAGCCAAGAATACTATACCCAGCAAAATTAGCCTTCAAATGAGGAAGAGAAATAAAATCATTCCCAGATAAACAAACAATGAAAAAAAATCACCAGGAAGAGGCCAGTTCTTTAGGAAATACTTAAAGGAATACTATACCTGGAAAAGTGAAGGGAGATAAATAAAGCAAGAGAATACAAAACTACAAAAAAAAAATATACAGAGTAAATGACAGGGCTAAAGTTTAAATATATTGATAACAACACTGAATGTTAATGGATTAAATTCCTCAACTAAATGGCACAGCTTGGTTCAATGAATGTAAACACAGGGACCCTCAAAATGTTGCTTACAAGAAAGACACCTCATTGACAAAGATACACACAGACTGAAAGTGAAGAGATAGAAAGTTATTTTATGCAAACAAAAATGAAAAAAAGGCAGAGATCGTGAAACTGATAGCAGATGAAACAAACTTTAAGATAAAAAGGGTAAAAAGAGATAAAGGAGGACACTACATAGTTCTAAGAGAATGAATCCACCAAGAAGACATAACAATCATAAATATTTATAGACTCAATACCAGGACACCTAGAAATGTAAAAGAAAGACTGCTAGAGGGAGAAATACACTGCAACACACAAATTGCTGAGGATTTCAACACCACACTGTCACCACTAGACAGGTCATTTATACAAAAAATAAAGACACAGGAGCTAACTGATCCCAAAAACTAAAAGGGCCTGACAGACATTTATAGAGCATTCCATCCAGCAACTACAAAATACAATTTTCTTGACTCCACACGGGACATTTTCAAAGACTAACATCATAGTCTACAAAACAAATCTCTATAAATTTAAAAGTATAGAAACTATACCTAGCATCTTCTCTGAACTCAGTGGAATTATGATTGAAATCAACCACAAAAAGAGCCCTTGAAAATACACAAAAAACATGGAAACTAAACAACCTACTCCCGAATAACTTTAAAATACTGAAGAAATAAAGATTAAAATGAGGGAACCAGCAGTTAGCATAATGGCTATGTCGCTGGACTCGCATGTAGTCGACTGCGGTTCGCGTCCTGGACCCGGTGGCTTAGAACTCACGCCGGGCGCGTGTGCGTGCGTGCCCAAGATCCCAAGAGGAGAATGGAGGAGAAGGGATTGCGGCGTGACCATCCACCCTGGGGGTGATTTCTCGCTTTCTGTCTCTTTATCTCTCTCTGTCTGTCTGGCGAGTGCACGCGCCCTATAGCGAAAATCTCTCAAAACAAAAAAAAGATTAAAATGAAAAGATTCATTAAAACCAACAACAAACATACCACTCTGCATAACCTTTGGGACAAAGTGAAAGCAGTAGTAAATACAGTATTTACTATAATAAAAAAAGTACTATAAATCATATTATAAGTATTATAAATAACATCACATCTGAAAGAACTAAAGAAGTAACAACAAAAGTAACAGAAGAAAAGAAATAATAAAGATTAGAGCTGAAATAAAGAATAAAAGAACTATACAAAAAAGTCAACGAAACAAAAGGCTGGTTTTTTGAGAGGATAAACAAGATTAACAAACTATTAGCTAGAATAATCAAGAAAAACAGAGAAAGGAATTAGATAAAATCAATAATGAAGCTGATAATAGTATAACCGATATATCAGAAATACAAAAATTATGAGAGAACACTACAAATGACTATAAACCAACTAGAAAACCTAGAAGAGATAGACAAAATTCTGGATGTATACATGTTACATAGGCTGAATCAGGATGAAATAAAAAGTCTGAATAGATCAATAATAAGTGATGAGATTGAATCAGTAATAGTCTCCCAACAAAATAAAGTCCAGGTCCAGATGGCTTCACTTCTGAATTCCACAAAACTTGTAAAGAGCTAACTCTATTCAAAATATTTCTAAAGATTCAAAAGGAAGGAATCTTGCCACTCACTCTATGAAGCCTCTATCACCTAATACCAAAAACAGACAAGGGTCATAATGAAAAAAGAAACCTATAGACAAATATCCTGATGAATACTATGAAAAATTCTCAAAAAGATACTAGCAAATCAAATCCAAAAGCACACTGAGAAGATTACACATCATGGCCAGATAAGCATTATCCGAGGGACACAAGGATGGTTCATCATATACAAGACAATAAATGTAATACATCACACTAACAGAAAGAAAGATAAAAAAATATGATCATATATATAGATGCAGAAAAAGCATTAGATAAAACATTCTTTCATGATCAAAACTCTTAGCAAAACAGAGTAGAAATGACATTCCTTGGGGCCAGCAAAGCATGTGCTGGTTACGGTGCTGGACTCACACAGAACCAACCACAGTTCAAGTCCCGGACCTGGCAGCTTGTTCTCTCTTTCTCAGGTAAGCTCACATGCTCTATAGCAAAGAACGAATAATAATAATAAATAATTCCTTTTTTTTTTAGAGGTTTTGCTATAGGGCACGTGTGCTCGCTAGAAAGAGAGAGACAGAGATAGAAAGCGAGAAATCACCCCCCCAAGGGGGATGGCCACGCCGCAATCCCTTCTCCTCCATTCTCTTCTCAGGATCTTGGGTACGCACGCACACGTGCCTGGTGTGAGTTTAAGCCACCAGGTCCGGGACTCGAATCG
>NW_006210004.1:740478-750380 GCF_000334495.1 Tupaia belangeri chinensis | reverse complement strand
TTAAAAAAAAAAAAAAATAGAAGTGGCATTCCTCAACACAATAAATGCCATATGTGACATGCTCATTGCTAACACCAAAAGAGGAAAAGCTTAGCTTTTCCGCTAGAAACTGTAATGAGACAAGACTGTCCATTTTCTCCACTTCTTTTCAACATAGTGCTGGAAGTCCTAGCCAAAGCAATCAGACAAGAGAGCAAAATAAAAAGCATTCAGATAGAAAAAAGAGAAGCTAAATTATCTCTATTTACAAATAATTATATACATAGAAAACCCAAAGGAATAGATGACAAAACTCCTAGAAGTGATAAATGAATTCAGTAAACAAACAGAATATAAAATCAATATGCAAAAATATATAGATAATACTTTTATACACCAACAATGAACAGACTGAAACAGAATTCAAGAAAGTAATTCTATTTTCAACAGCCTTAAAACAATAAGACGCCTAGGAATACATTTTTTTTAAAAATGAAATATATTCAGGCCACCAGGTGGCATAGTGGCTGGGATGCTGGACTCTCATATGATCAACCACTATTTGAGTTGAGTTCCAAACCTGGTCTCTTGAAACTCACACCAGGTACATGTGCATGCGTGCCTAAAATCCCAAGAGGAGAGTGAAGGAGAAGAAACAGAGGTGTGGCTATCCCCCCCAGGGTGGTTTCTCACTTTCTCTCTCTGTCTCTGTGTTTCCAGCAAGCACATGCATCCTATAACAAAAACTTCTCTTAAAAAGTTTTTTAAATGAAATATAAAAGGAATAAAATTAAAAACTGAAATTAAAAAATAATTTTTAATATACAATAACTCCCTATTATTTGTAGAATTCAATCGCAGCAGAATTTAAGGTCTTGCATAATGTGACAGGCACTGACCATCAGGCAAAATAACCAGAATGAAAACACTGAACAAATAATATAGAAGAACCAAAACACCATAGGGCTGTAGGTTTGTGCCACAGAGTAGTCTCACAAGTAAAGTCTCCTTGTTCTAGCATTTCAGTAACCTCCTTTGTAAAATTAGGTCAGTTTTCAACTTGCTACCAAACCAGTTCTAGCATTCCTTACTTTAAAGTAAGGGATACACACTGCTACTCTAACCTCCTCTGTCAAATAAACACATGGAAAATCTAGAATAACCAGGATATGGGGAGAGCCAGCAGCAAAATACAAGAGGATCAAAGTGAACTTTAAAACTGATGACCCAGAGTAAACAAAGATAATTCCAGTAACAGATGGTAATATTTCAAAGATATAATTTAGCCTTTAAAAAATTTTAAAAGATATGGGAACCAGCAGTTAGCGTAATGGCTATGTCGCTGGGCTCCCACGTAGTTGACCGCGGTTCGTGTCCTGGACCCGGTGGCTTAAAACACGCCGGGCGCGTGTGTGTGCGTGCCCAAGATCCCGAGAGGAGAATGGAGGAGAAGGGATTGCGGCGTGACCATCCCCCCTGGGGGGTGATTTCTCGCTTTCTGTCTCTATGGCTCTCTCTGTCTGTCTGGCGAGCACACGCACCCTACAGTGAAAATCTCTCCAAAAAAAAAAAAAAATTAAAAGATAGTACAGCCATAAAAAAAAAACAGAGTGTTACTTTTTAAAATTAGAAGGAAAAGACTCATGGAAATTGAAAACTTGATTAATAATACTCTCTCAAAATAATTGTTTAAAAAAATATCTAGGCAGCCTCCTAGAAAGAACATAAAATCAAAGACATGAAAAGTATAAGAATTGTGAAAAGGGGCCAGCAAGTGGCATGGTGGTTAAAGGCGCTGGACTCCCACATGGCCGACCACGGTTCAAGTCTTGGACCTGGTGGCTTGCTTTCTCACTTCCTCTCTCTCTCTCTCTGTCTCTCTCTGATCAAACTGGAAAATAATAATGATAATAATAATAAAGTTAAAACAAAATAATTCTAAAAAAAAAAAAGTATAAGAATTGTGAATGAATAAATCAGAACCAACATCCAACAATGAAGTATTCCAAAAATGAAGGAAAACAATACACAAAGACAGGGAGAATCATCAAAGAAATATAAGAAAATCTCCCAGGGCTAAAAAGAGATATAAGTATTCAAATAAAAAGGCCTAAAATAAATGTCAGACATAAAGAATAAAATGAAACTCAGATCTTTTGAGATCTCTAAACACAAAGGTTATAAAAAAGATGATAAAATCCTCCCAAAAAAGAACAGGTCATCTGCAAGAGAGAAATAAGACTTTTCATCAATAACAGAAGATAATAAAAACTAAGAGAACAATGCCTTCAACTTAACTTTAAATATATATTGAAGCCAGTATGTTTGGAAAGTAGAGGACAAGGGACAAAATGAAAGGTAGGTCCAGGCTACAGTGAAACACACTGGATGATGCTGCTGGGCAAAAAAAGGGAGATCCAGGTTTGATTCCCAGCCCCTAAAAAGCCAAGTGCCGGAGCCACACTACTGTCCCAGCTACTAAGAAGGCTGAGGACAATGACAGAAAGAGGGCCTTTTTTTAAAGAGAGCTTTGCTATAAGGGTATGTGTGCTCATCAGAGAGAAAGAGAGAGAGAAAGTGAGAAACCTTCTCCCCAGGGAGGTTGGCCATGATGCAATCACTTGTCCCTCACTCTCCTCTCCGGATTTTAGGCATGCACGCACATATACCCGGTTTAAGTTTCAGGCTGCCTAGTGTTGGGACTCAAACTACGGACAATTATTGCAGAGTCCAGCACCCCAACCACTACCTACCTGCTGGCCCTGAGACCCTGTCATAAAACACACACACTCAGAGGTAAACAAACAAAAAAAAGAGGGCAGACATGCTATCTTAGCCTTTTTTTCAATATTTCTTTTCCCATTTTGTTTTTAATTGATCCATGATAACTGTACATACTTAGGGCTATCTGGTGGCATGGAGGGTTGGTTAGGGCAGCCTGATCCCAAATGCTGATGGCACTGCTTGAGTCCCAGACATGGCCGCTTGAAATACACACCAAGTGCATGTGCACTGTGTGCTCAAAGTTCTGAATGGAGGAAAAAGGATAGTGATGTGTCCATTCCCTCTCCATGGGCGTGGGAGGTTATTTCTCACACTCCCTCTCTTTCTCTACCTTTTCCCCTCTCTGTCTCCAGCTAATGTATATACCCTATAGCAAACTAAAGAAAAATAATAATAGCCGTACATATTTATAGGGTACACTGTGATGTTTCAGTACATGTACATGCTGTATAAAAACTCAAATCAAGGTATTTAGCTTATCCATCACCTCATTTATTTACTGTTTCTTTTGATAAGAACATTCTTTTAAAATTCTTTTTTTTTCCAAGAGAGATTTTTGCTATAGGGCATATCCAATCACCGGAGAGACAGAGAAATAGACACAGAAAGAGAGAAATCACACACCACACCACCCCTCTAGGGGGATGGCCACGCAGCAATCCCTTCTCCATTCTCCTCCTGGGATTTTGGGCACATGTGTGCGCGCGCGCGCGCGCACACACACACACACACACACACACACACACACACACGTGTGCCTGGCATGAGTTTCAATCCTCCAGGTCCAGGATTCAAATCGTAAATATAATCAACTACTTGGGAATTCAGCAAAGTAACCATGATGCCATCTGCTGGTCCCAAGATTCTTTCAGCTATGTTTAAAGTATTGCTAACCACAGCCACCCCTACTGTGCAGAGAACACCAGAACTTACTCCTTTTGATTATAACTTTGTTGATCAACCCCTATCTTCCTCTTTCCAGCCTATGGTAATGACTATTCTACTCTCTACTTCTAAGATACCAACTTTCTTTGGATTCCACTATAACCACATAGTATTGTTCTTTATATGCCTAAATAATTTCACTTAACATAATGTCCTCCAGGTTCAACCACATTGCCTCAAAGGGTACTGAGGCTAGCAGAAGGCACAGTGGTTGAAGTGCTGGTCCCACAGCCATCTGAATCCCAGACCTGGCAGCTTAAAAATCACACCGGGCACATGTGATCCATGCCCAAAATACCAGGAAGAGAATGGAGGAGAAGGAACTGGGGTGTGGTCATCTCTCCTGGGCCACTTTCCCTCTCACTGTCTCTGTCTCTCTCTTCTCTGGCAAGCTCACATGCCCTAAGGCAAAAAGCTTTGGGGAAAAAAAGGGGGGGGGGTGGATTTAATTCTTTTTTATGGACAAATAGTATTCCATTGTATATGTGCTTTCCCCAGTCATTCATTGACAGATATTTAAGCTGATTCACTATCTTGGCTCTTATGAATAGTGCTGCAAAGACATAGGAATGCAGATATTTCTTAAACATCTTGATATCCTTTCCTTTGGAATATATACCCTATGGTAGGACTGCTGCACCACATGATAATTTTATTTTTAATTTATTGAGGAACCTCTGCACTGTTTTACATAGTGGCTGTATTAGTTTAGAATCCCACCAACAGTATATGAGTTTGTTATATTTTTGTCTTTTTGATCTAGCCATTCTAACTAGGGTGAGATGATATCTCATTGCGGTTTTGATTTGCATTTTCCTCGTGGTTAGTTGTAATGAGCATTTTTTTCACATACCTGTTTATCATTTGCATGTCTTCAGGTATTCAGATCTTTTGTGTTTTTCATTTTATTTATTTTGTTAGTGAGTTGTTTTGAGTTCTTTCATTATTCTGCATATCAATCCCTTGTCATTATGCATATTTTATAAATATTCTCTCCCATTCTGTAGGTTGTATTTTTACTCTACTGACTTTCCTTTGCTGTGCTGAACATTTTTTGTTTGATGTACCCATCTATTTTCATTTTGCTGCATTTTGGGGGTCTTATCCAAAAAATCCTTGTCTAGACCAATGTCATGAACCATTTCTTCTTTATTTTCTTCTAGTAGGTTTATTGTTTTGGGTCTTACATTTTTGTCTTTAATCAATTTTAGGTCAATTTCTTTATATTGTGAGAAACAGGGGTCTAGCTTAATCCTTTTGCATGTGAATATCTAGTTTTCCCAACATTGCTTCAACAGAGACTTCCTCCAGTATGTGTTTTTGGCATCTCTGTCAAGTAAGTATGTATAATTTCTGTTTTCTCCATTCTGCTCCACTGGTCTGTGTGTTCATTTTTAAACCAATACCATGCTGTTCTGGCTATTACTGCAATAAAGTATATTTTCAAATAAAGTAGTGCAATGATCCCAGACTTTTATCTTTTGCTCAAAAACATTTTGGCTGAATAGGGTCTGTTATTGTTCCATACAAACTTTAGGATTGTTTTTTCTATTTCTGTTAAAATATCATTGGAATTTTAATAGGGACTGCATTGAATATGAAGCTCATTCTGGGTAGTAGACATTTTAACAGCATTAGTTCTTTTTTTTAATTTTTTTTAACTTTACGTATTCATTTTATTTTTGTTTGACCAGAAAGGAATGAGCAAGAGCAAGAGCGAGAGAGAGAGAAAGTAAGCTGCTAGGTCTGGGACTCAAACCATGGTCAGCCATGTGGGAGTTCAGTGCCCTTAACCACTAATACTGCTGGCCCAACAGTATTAGTTCTTCTAACACATAAACATGCAACTATTTTTCCATTATTTATGTCTCCTCTTCCCCCTTTTTTTTAAAAATCAGAATTATTGGGGAGGCTGGCAGGTGGCATGGTGGTTAAAGGCACTGGCCTCCCACATGGCCAACTGCAGTTCGAGTCCTGGACCTGATGGCTTGCTCTCTCTCTCTTAGTCTATCCTCTCTGAAAAAAACAAAAAAAGTTAAATAATTCTTAAAAAAAAAAAAAAAAAAAAAAAAAAGAATGATTGGCACCAGCAGAAGGCATAGTGGGTATATCACTGGACTCCCACATGGCAGACTACAGTTCAAGTCCCAGACCCAGTGCCTTGAAAATCACACCAGGTCAATGTGTGTGTATGCCCAAGATCCCGGGAGGACAACAGAGAAGGGACTGCAGCATGGCCATCTGCCCTAAGGAGTGCTTTCTTATTTTCTCTCTTGGATGAGTGCACACACATCCTATAGCAAAAATCTTTTAAAAAATAAAAACAAAAACAAAACTGAAACAATTAAAAACCACCCAATATCCCACCTCCCAGAGTTAACCATAGTTAATTTTTAGGTGTCCTCACAAATAATTATATATACATTCACACACACAACTTTTCAGGAATTGGATACTATATCATACTCAGGTTGCATTGAATGCACAACCTAACTGGGTTCCACATGAAGGGTTTCTTAAAGAGTTCAACTCAAGGGAACCTAGAGACGTACAATACAGCAGAACTCTGATCTGTAACAGGGCTTTTATTCAGTATTTCATGTCAACAAATACATTATCATTCTAAGTTCTAAAATTATACAATATTCAAATAAATGAGTGGCATATGTTTTATTTAACTAAGACCTCACTGAAGAACATTTTAATTCCCAATTTTTGCTACCAGACAGGCCTTGATGAACTATCCCCTGTTTTATTTATGCTCTTAATACTTGTGCCTCCCACTTCTTCCAGAAAGTCAGTTAACTACTCAACTTACCTCACTCGAGTATCTCAAGTTCTACTGCCACCTTCTTATTCGCTTAAGTCACAACAGCACTAGAAACCCTCTTGTGACCTTGCCTCCTCCTCAGCAAAATGCTACTGCGAACTCTGAAATAAGCAACCCATATTGGCTATTTCCATTTCCTCACTTCCCACCCACTTCTCAGTCAATCCTACTCCTTCAGTACGCCCCTAGTAAAACTTTTTCCACTGCCAAATCCAGTGATTTCCCTACCTTGTAAGATTTATCATCTGCCACAATGACTACTGTTCCAACTGTATGATCATCAGAGTCATCTGGAAATATTTTCAAAGATTCTAATTCAAGTGCCCAACCCTGAAATGTCCCTAGCACATTGGCATTCTGTATCTTCATCTTTAAACATAAAATAGGGACCAGCTGGTAGAGTGGCGGTTAAGGTGCTGGATCCCACATGGTCAACTGTGGGCCTCAAGCTTCAAACCAGTGCCTTAAAAAACATGCTGGGCATGTGTGTGTGCATGTCCAAAATCCTAAAAAGAGAAATGAAGAAGAAATTGAGGCATGATCGTCCCCCAGGGGAGGTTGCTTTCTCATTTTCCTTCTATGTCTCTTTGGCGAGTGCAAGCACCCTAGCAAAAATAAAACAATAAATCAGTATCTTTAATATTTTCCCCATGTTCTTTTTTTAAAAGAATTATTTTGTATTTAATTTTATTTATTATTATTTTTTAAAATTTAATCAGAGAGATAGAGAAAGAGAATAGAGAAAGAGAGAGAGAGAAAGAAAGGGAAAATGAGAAAGCTAACAACCAGGTTTGGGACTCAAACCGTGGTCAGCCAGTGTCACAACTACCATGACACCTGCCAGCCCCCCTTTCCCAGGTAACACATTAGAATATGTAACCAGGTTTAAGAACCAATGGACGATATCACCTTTGAAACACCTGTTGCATTCACTTCCATGACTCTACTTTTCCCTGATTTCTCCAAAATCTGAGACCTTTTCCTCAACCTCATTCCTGAAACCTCTTCCTCTATTTTCCTGTAGCTCTGGGTTTAAAACTTTTTTAGTCAATTATCTCCTGAGTGGATAAATTTATTATCATTTAATAATAATCATTCCCAAACATGTATCTCTACTTTTTCTAACTTTTAACTAAACAATGCCAGAAATAGTTCTACCCAGACATAACACAGAAAAGTCAAATTCAATCTGTCTATTGCAAGGAATTATCTTGAGTCAACCCTCACCTTCTATTCTTTCCTCTGGCTGATAAATCAGCAAATTCAATCAATTTCACCTCTGAAATGTCTCTCAAATTCATCCCTTCTTCTCTGACCCATGTACACTATGTTGTCTAACCTCATCACCTCTCATCAGTCTCCTGCCAGTTGTTAACTTTCTAGTCCCAAAAGTTAGGCTTTCTGGATTAACATCCCAACTTCATTAAATCCTAGAGAGAGGCTAGGCACAGAGGTAAAATGTGATGCTCTGCAAGAATGACCCACAGGAGAACATTTGAGTTCCTGTGCAGAGATCTCCTCGAATACACTGGGCACAGGTGCTGACCTCTGGGGCTGGCCGGGGGTGGAGCACAGCATCAAGACCCTGCTGGAGGGGACCAGCAGTTAGCGTAATGGCTATGTCGCTGTACTCCCACGTAGTCGACCACAGTTCGCGTCCGAGACCCGGTGGCTTAAAACTCACCGCCAGGCGCGTGTGCGTGCATGCCCAAGATCCCGAGAGGAGAATGGAGGAGAAGGGATTGCGGCGTGGCCATCCCCCCTAGGGGGGTGATTTCTCGCTTTCTGTCTCTCTCTGTCTGTCTGGCGAGTGCACGCGCCCTATAGCGAAAACCTCTCAAAAAAAAAAAAAAGACCCTGCTGGGGAGCTATCTGGCTCTCCCTCTCTTCTCTAGCTCATGGACAAAATAAATAAAGCCTTTTAAACATCCTAGCCATACAAACTTAAATTATCACTTAATCGTTCTAAACCAGTTTCTTCAACTGGTAATAATAGTGTTTTTCCTTATTGAGCTTATGGGGAATTCATTATAATAATATACATGAAGCCCCTTTTACTGAGCCTGGAGGGAATAAATGTTCAGTAAGCGTTAGTTATTAATAAATAAGAGGCAAAGTACAAATTAAGGTGCATAACGTTTGCAAATCTTCACAATCTACTTTCCAATATCATCACTCTCTGTAATTCCCAATTCGAGGTATGATTTCAAACCATAATAATAATTATTACTGATACATTAATATGTATTATAATGATACATGCCATAAAGTAACATAAAATTTCCATTTCTTCATCAATATATGTATAAGATATACCTTATGCATACCTTAAGCTTATGTAAGGTACACAAACATATATGATGAATATAAAAAGATATATCTATATATCTTTAAAGGCATATAAAGTTTACATATACATAAAATATATCACAGTATCTATTATATAATGTACATATATACTATACATTGTATACACAAATATATGTGTGAATATCATACACATTGTTATACTATTATATAATAATACATATTATTATAGTTATTATATAGATATAACAATTTATATAATTATTATTCATTGTAGCAAATACTTACTAGGTGCTATTCTAAGGACTCTACATGTGTTTACTCATTTAATCCACACAGGAATCCAATGAAATTACTATTTCCAGATAAGAAAAGGTACAGAGATTATTTTGCTCAAGCTAGGAGATCAGAAAGACTTTGCCATTCTGACCTTTGCTTGTAACTGTAATGTTGATAATATTTTCTACCTAGAAAGACTAAATTTATCTGCTTAGTCTTTTACTTTACCCTCCTCTATGCACCTGTGAGTTTGTTAATAGGCTGATACAGGACATATTACCTTTTAGAATGATCAACTGTCTTCCCAACCGTCTTTATTCATTTTTATAACTAGGACAGTGCCTGGCAAGGCATAGGGGCTCACTACAAATATTTCAAAATTACATTAAAAGTTAAAGTACAAATGAAAATGAAATGTAAAAAATTTAGTATTTACAAAGTGTGGTTAGGACAGCAATTTTAAAAGCCTAAAATAATACAAAGAGTTTAAACCAAGTTTCCTAACATTGTTATTAAAAATTACATACCCAATTTTACAGATCCTCCAAAAAGTGAACCTTTATCAAAAGCATCCTTCCATGTAAATGTCAAACAGATCTAGACAGAATGAAAAAAACAAAAGAAAATTATGTTACCTTCCTGGACTTCATTAAATATCAAGTCTCAGGACCGGCAGGTGGCATGGTGGTTAGGGGCGCTGGACTCCCACATGGCCAACTGCAGTTTGAGTCCTGGACCTAGTGGCTTGCTTTCTCACCTTTCCCCTCCCTCACTTACC
>NW_006210004.1:722686-740141 GCF_000334495.1 Tupaia belangeri chinensis | reverse complement strand
CCTCTCTGGTCAAATTAAAGTAAGATAAATAAATAAATAAAATAAAAATTTAAAAAAAAAAATCAAGTCTCTCTTGGAAAAAAAAATCCACAATGAGGAAAACGACAAAAGCTCAACTTGTCTAAAACATCTTCTCTGATCAACCCATTCCTTTTCTGTCTCCAGAACATAAATTTTAATTAAAAAAAAAAAAGGAAAATACTCACAGGATATTTCACATTATCATTCTGCCTCAGTAACCATAAACACTATCTTACCTTTACAAATAAGCAATGACTTGAACAGAAAAAGCATTCAGTAAATGTCTGTCAAATAATCCAAAAAAAGCAAAGATAATAAAGTAAATACTACTGGTTTCCTAGGAAACAATTACTACAACAAAAGTAGGAAAATGGTTATGCAGGGGTGATAAAATCAGCTATTTTATCTCTTCATCTTGATGGTGGTTATGCAGGCATACTTACATTCATTCTGTGAAAATTCGAGTTATATATATCTAGGCTTTATTCACATCCCTACATGTGTATGTGCATACATACATATATACATATACACACACATATATAAAATAAAATTTTACTTAACAAAAAACTGCATCTATCTCTACTTCTAAAATAAATACACCATATATGAAGGCTGAAAAAACACTGCCTTGGAGGCAGTAAGTGGCATGGAGATTATAGCATTGGACCCCCACACATGGCCAACTACATGGTTCTAATCCCAGACCCGGTGGCTTGTATATCACAATGGGTGTGTGTGCATGTGTGCCCCAATCCTACAAGGAGAATGGAAGAGAAAGGAATGTAGTGAGGCCATTCCCCTTGCGAGGTGACTTCTCACTTTCCCTCTCACTGTCTCTCCAATGAGCACACGTTCTCTATGGCAAAAACCTTAAAAAAAAAAAAAATTGAAGTAATAATTTCTTGCAGTTTTACTTAAGAGACAAAAATTATGTAGTACTTGTAAAAATATTTTCCTGGGACCAGCAGATGGCATAATGGTTAAGTTGCTGGACTCCCACATAGTCGACTGTAGTTCAAGTCCTGGAGTTGGCGGCTTAAATTCATGCTGTGCATGTGTGCATGCATGTCCAAGATCTTAAGAGGAGGATGGAGAAGTAATTGCAGCGTGGTCATCACCCTGGGGGGTGCTCTCTTGATTTCTGTCTGTCTTTCTGGCAAGCACATGTACTTATAAAAAATCTCTCTTAAAAACAAAATTGTTCCTATACTATTTTAAAATAGTACAGGACAAGTACTTTAAACACTGTTTTTTTAAACAGGTGAAATAATTCTATAGAGATCTGCTTTAAAACACCAAGAACAAAAGTGCAGACAGGGGACAGGGAAAGTTGGGGTAGGTGAGCCAAGAAATGCCAAAAGGCTAAAGGTGCTAGCAGATGTACAGCAGTTAATTATGTTATTCTCTCTAGTGGTGTGTATTTTTTTAAATTTCCCTCATCCAGAGTTAAAAAAAAAAAAATTATAATGGATTGCAATAGTTTAAATAAGATTTTTTATTGCTATAAGGGGTGTGTGTGCTTGCCAGAGAAAGAGATAGAGAAAGAGAAATTGAGAAATCACCCCTCAAAGGGGATGGCCATATTGCTATCCCATCTTCTCCATTCTCCTTTCAGGATTTGGGGCACACACGCACACATAAGCAACCAGCATGAGTTTCAAACTGCTGGGTCCAAGACTCAAACCAGGATCAAGCACATGGGGAAGTCTGGCACTTTTAACCATACTACATCCCTCACTGGCCCCAAGCATTTGCAATTTCATATGTCAACAGCACTTGCGCCAATAATTTTTAAAGCATATCAACTAAGACTAACACTTCCTGAATTAAGCACTTTCTTCCTTAATTTTATGAAAGTTATGGAAAAGGACTCAAAAGATTACGTTAATCACTCATACTGATATAAAATACAGTCCTAAAAGAAACATAATCCAACACTCTATATGAGCCCCAGAGGTCACTGAGAAACAACATGAATAGGACTGAAGGACAAACTTTCTTCAGAATGATGCAAATTCCGATGAGATGGACCTTAAAGCTTTTATGTAAAACTATCTCACAAAATCCTAAAGCTATTGAAGAAGCATTACTGATTAAAAAAAAAAAAAAATACCAAGGGTTGAAGGAAATGGGTGATTTCCCATCACTTAGATAACTGAAAACAAAATTAATGACTTACCTGATTTTCAGAAAATGGGAATTTGGGTTCAATAGAACAAATCTGATCATAATATCTAAAAAACAGAAAAAAGCAATAATTACCACAACTAAAACTTATTCATTTACATAAATGCAACTGGATTAAGACTATACAAAAATTATTTGTGCTTACTCTCAGCCCACAAATCAAATTCAATCAGTTATTTTAAAGTCAAAGAACAAAGTTTTTTAGTGTATAAACCAGGAGCTGAAACATACACAATGAGGAACTGTGGACAGAAAATCTCCTATCTGGGCCAGTCCATTACCTGGCAGCCAGATCCCACATGGCCAACCACAAAATTCGAGTCCCAGACCCAACAGCTTGAAAACCATGCCAGGTACGTATGCATGAGTGCACAAGATTCCAACAGGATGGAGAAATGGCAAAAAGGTGTAGCATTATCATGCCCAATTGGGGGAAGGGGTGCTTTCTTCCTCTCCCTTCCTCTCCCTTTCCCTGGTGAGCTCACATACCTTCTGACGAATTTTTAAAAACTCATATCCACCACCACAATTCACCAGCTATTTTACCAACTATTATTTGGCTAAAAGGAAATTAACATCTGCTTAGGAAAGCAATGTAATCCTGAAAATGCTGTTTCTTAATAAGAAAATGTTTAGGAGTGAGTGGTGCCAAGAGGGTAGCAGCTGGATCTCACATAGCTGACTCCATGGCTCAAGTCCTGAACCCAGCAGCTTGAAAATTATGCTGGGTGCATGTGCATGAATGCCCAACATCCTAAGAAGAGAATGAAGGAGAAGGGATTATGGTGTGGCCATTCCCTCAGGAAGTGATTGGTTTCTTTGTCTTTCTCCACCTCTCCTCTCTCTCTGTCTCCTGCAAGTACACACACTCTATAGCAAAAACTAAAGAAAAAGAAAAACTGCAATTAACTATGTTTATATTCACTGCACAAATTAACATAAACTGATTAGAAACAGGTTTCCCAACTTTCAAATATTTTGTATAATAGGTATAATCACCCTCTGCAGGGTGATTCCTCTCTCTCTCTCTCTCTCTCTCTCTCCCTCTGAAGACAAATAAATATGGTATAGTAGGGCCAGCCACACTGGTGCAAGTGGTAGGTCACTTCTGAACAACATTGGAAACATATGGCAGACTGGGATTGGATCTCGAATTGACCTGAACACACCAGGTATGCTCATGTGCTTGACCAATCATCATAGCTGGCTGGGAGGATGGAGGAAAGACTGTGGCATGGCAAGACCCACATAAGAATACCTCCCTTTAGGGATCAGCAGCGTAATGGCTATGTCACTGGACTCCCATGTAGCTGACAGTGGTTCGAGTCCTGGACTCTGGTGGCTTAAACTCACGCCAGGTGCATGTGCATGCATGCCCAAGATCCCTGGAGGGGAAGGAATTGTGGTGTGGCCATCCCCCTGAGGGGTGATTTCTCGCTTTCTGTCTCTCTGTCTCTCTCTGTCTTTCTGGCGAGCGCACATGCCCTATAGGAAAAACCTCTCCAAAAACACAAAATACCTTCCTTTATTTCGCTCTCCCCACTAACGCACCAAGGAAACATAAATACATAAATAATAAAACTTTAAAAATATACATCGAGGCTGGTTTCATGGCACAATGGTAATGCACTCACTGCTCAAGAGAAATCAGATCTCACATGGCAACATGGCAACTGCAGTTAGAATCCCTGACCCATTCACCTAAACCACACCAGTCATGTATGCAAATGTCTAAGACCCAATGGGCTGGAAGCCAGAGGAAGGGGACTGCAGCATGACCGGACCTTTAGAGGTGCTTAACACTCCCTCTCTTTCACGCTCACTCTCAGGTGTGTGAGCATATGCTCTGTTACGAATAATGAAGAAAAAAAAATTATGTGTTTTTATATTTGTGCGTGTATGGTGTAACAGCAGTAATTACTATGAAGAAGATGAAAGAGGTAAGAGGAATAAAGTGTATGTTTGGCATCAAGTGAGAAGATTAACAGTTTAAATAACATGGTGATTTGATGATATAAAAAAAAATTTGAATTATAAAACAGCATGAATAAGGAAGCCAGGAAGTCAGTGATGAAGTAAGCGAAACTCGTATCTGAGAGAAACGCATTACCAGCCCTGAAAAAAGCAAGTGCCAAGACCCTGGGATGCAAGCCTGCCTGAGAATTTACTTGGCATGGTAAGGAGGCCAATATAACCACAGAGTGCGAAAGAGAAAAAAATAGAAGAGGTAATGACACCTTGAGTCTAGACCTTCTGGCTTTCGCAATGCAGAATAAGAGGATGAACCATCAGAGGGTTCAGACACGAGAGCAACACAATCTAATTTATTTGCATAGAGTCACCAGCTGCAATGCAGATAACTAACCAAAGGGGCCAGACTGGCATAGTGATGCAATGTGCGGCTCTGACAGGCAACCCCACATGGCCAGGTTCCTGGTTCAAGTCTGTATACTGGGCACACATCTGCTGAGGGTGGGCAAAGACCCTACTCAGGGCTGTGTGTGTGTGTGTGTGTGTGTGTGTGTGTGTGTGTGTTTCTCTTTCACTCATGGAAGAAATAAACTTAAAAAAAAATTAAAAAGAAAAAAGAAAAGACTGCAATTACACGGGGGCAGAAGAGAGAGACCAGTCAGAAAGCTATTGCAGAAAGAGTTGAAAGACCATGCTAGCCTGGACCCGTGTGGTCCACAGGGGTGGCAGGAGTGGTAAAACCCAGTCGCTCCTACTCCTTTCTTAAATTAGCCCTCCTTCTAGTTATAATTTCTCTGGTCCCTGCACATGTCCTTCATGGAATTTACCAGTTTAAATAAATTATTTGTGGAATTGTGTTTGATATCTTGTCTCTCAAGAAATTCAAACTCCATGAGAGCAGAGACTGGGTCTGTTTGTTTACTATTTTGCTGCTAGCCTCAAACAGATGAATCAGTAAAATGATGCGTTTAAAAAAAAAAAAAAAAAGAGGAAAGAAAGAAGAAAAACCAGCTTTTTCCTATCTCTGATAAGTTAAACCTAAGACTGTCCATTTTGAGAATTACACAGGAGGACCAGAGAACAAGCCTGTAAGCGGGGAACGGTGAGTGTCAACGGCTTGAGCTAACAGTGAGTGGATGCCTGATCGTGTGCCTCGCACAGCAAGAGGGCTGATCTGGCTATACAGGAAGAACTGGCAAATGTTTCTGGAGACCACCTAGACCTTGCTGGGAAAAGGCAAAATCAAAGACAGGACTTACTTAACGGAAGGGAAAACTGTCCTGCGTCGCCCTCGCTGCCCGGGTCGGGCCATCTTGGATGATGAGCACACTCCGTACACAGCTGACCAACTGCCCTCACCGGGAGACAGTCTCCTAAGGAACAGGGCCCCGTCTGATGGAGAGGAGCCAAGGGGAGGAAGGGATTCGTGGCCAAGGCAGTCAGTTTTGCTCTCTGCCCCAGTGACACCCAAATTCTAGCAACCCCTTCCCACCTCCAAGAAAGCCAGGGCGTGGTACCAAGTGACTGGCAAGCACAGTAGGAATGTTGAAGTGGAACCAGAGCAAGCTAGGTCACAGTGCATCATGCCACTGGCCAGGGAAGCAGGTGCCGGAAACAGAGAAGTATGGAGCTGAGGGGACTGGCCCCTCTAGACCTCTAAGGTTCACAGAGCTAACCCCCTGGAGTGCTGCCCACCAGCCACACGAAAGCAGGAAACCGGGCAGGTCTTATTTTCTGACCCTTGCTACAAAATAAGCAAGGAAGGAAGTACACTACTAAGAAAAAAGTTACTTGCTCTGAAATGGTTAAGAAAAGAACAGCTGGGGAACCAGCAGTTGGCGTAATGGCTATGTCGCTGGACTCCCACGTAGTCGACCGCGGTTCACGTCCCGGACCCGGTGGCTTAAAACTCATGCCGAGCATGTGTGCGTACATGCCCAAGATCCCGAGAGGAGAATGGAGGAGAAGGGATTGCGGCGTGACCATCCCCCCTGGGGGGGTCATTTCTCGCTTTCTGTCTCTATGTCTCTGTCTGTCTGGCGAGCGCACGCACCCTATAGTGAAAATCTCTCCAAAAAAAGAAAAATTAAAAAAAAAGAACAGCTGAACAGAATGTACCAATGTTTTATGCCCATTCTCCTCACTCCAAAGCTTTTGAGGTCCTCTCACAAAAGTGGTATGGGGTATGGGGAAAGATTACGTTTATAGCTTATATTTAAACCATTAAACTATGAACTGGGCTCCCAAAGTAAAATGGCTTAGGACAGGTTACAGTGGTTGAAACTAGGAAGTACAACAGAGGGCAGCCACTGGAAATCGACTACGTCTGACCAATGTGGAACAAACCCGGACAACACAAGAGACCAAGTAACCCTTTATAAAAGTAAGCAGCCATTGCTACCAACAGTCATCACAGCCAAAATGCTGTTCCCAGAAAACTAAACACGACAGTCCTCTGGTGTAATTCTATCATGTATCACCCCTCACAGATCAGCCTAAATCTGAGGCATTTCCAGGGGGAGCACCCACAGAAACAAGAAAAATCTAGCATACTCCTCTATCATCCAATTTTTTTTTTTTTTGGAGAAGTTTTTGCTACAGGGCGCATGTGCTTGCCAGAAAGAGAGAGGCAGAGAGACAGAAAGCAAGAAATCACCGCCTCCCCAGGGGAGATGGCCACACCACAATCCCTTCTGTATTCTCCTCTCAGGATCTTGGGCATGCACGCACACGTGCCCGGCTTGAGTTTAAGCCATCAGGTCTGGGACTCGAACCGCAATCAGCTACATGGGAGTCCAGTGACATAGCCATTACACCAATTGCTGGTCCCACTCCTCTATCATTTAAACAGCCTTTACTTTATCAGCAGGCTGTAGCCTAGGCCTATCTGTAACAAAGTAGACCTGGACTATACCTGTTCCACAAGTAGGAAGATAGCCAAAGAGAATGAAAGAAAAAGTGCACCATGGGAAATAATGCTGCAAAGAATCAGTATTTTTATAGCTTTTATTTCAAAAGTATGTTAAATTTTTTAATCAACTATAAAAATCCTAAACATAGGAACCTAGCAGGTGGTGCAGTAGTTAAGGTGCTGTTTACTCCCGACACAGTACTGATTCAAGTGTGGGAAATTTATGTCAGTTGTGTGTGCATGCCCAAAATCCTGAGAAAGAACGGCATAGCCATCTACACCCCTCCCAGGAGGATGACTTCTCGCTTTCTGTCTCTCCAGTGAGCAGACACAACAGTTAGCAAATAAATAAATAAATAAATAAATAAATAAATCTCTGAAAGAAAGAGAAAGGAAGAAAGACAGTGAGAGAAAGAGAAAGAAAAATAAAATAAAATAAAATAAAATAAAATAAAATAAAATAAAGCCAGGCATGTGTGCATGTAAAATGGCAGGTGGAGTCTGGAGAAGAGGTGCTGCATGGCCATCCCCCCTGGGGTAATTTCTCACTTTACCTCTGTCTGTTTTTCTCCTCTCCAGGAAATGCACATGTACCCTATGTCAAAAACCTTAAGAAAAAAAAAAAAAACCCTAAACATATTTAAAAGATCTGATGTCAAAGTGGGCAGAGTTTAGGCTTTTCAGTCACACTCCCTGAGTGTGATTCTGAACTCTTCATTGTGTGATCGCATGTAAGTTATTCGCCCTCTCCAACCTCCCTAAAGTAAGGCTGACAGCTGCTCTAGGAGTGAGGAACAAACGATACAACTTAACTCGATGCTTCTGATAGCGCCTGGACACACTGCTAATGTGTTACAAACTAACGAGCGTAATGTAGCTTGTGAAAGCGCTGAAATGTGTTCTCTAGCATTTGTAAAACTAATCACTTTACAACAAATATATAAATACCTCAATTAAAAAAATCTCATGGGGGAAAAAAAAACAAAACAGGAAATTAATACACTTCTTTCAAAATACCCCAGATGGGTAAGGTGCAAAGTTCCATTCAAAAATTCTATTGGGTCGTTAGAAAAGTCATGGTATGTTTTTCTACGCAAAAACACGTCATGTATATATATATATATATACATTTTTTATATATATATATATATATATATACACACACACACACACACACACACACACACACATATGTATGTATATATGTGTATATATATATATATATTTTTTTTTTTTAAGGCTGGCCCCATGGCCTTGTAGTAAAGGGAGAAAGATCCCAAATGGCCTACTGTGGTTCAAACCCTGGCCTTGGTGGCCTGGAAAGCACATTTCACATATGTGGATGCATACCCAAAATCCCAACAGAATGGAGAAATGGAAAGGGGACTACAACATGATCACACCCCACTGGAGGTGCTTTCTCCCTTTCTCGGGATTTTAAAGAGAAAAATGTGGCTTCAAACCTTTTAGCAAATTTGATCAGGGGAAAATCACACACATTCAACATTAGGGATAAGCAAAAAAAAACTTTTTTTAAAAAAGGGCAAAGTGTAGAGCTCAAGAACCACTAGTGTACATTAGCCAACATGATACCACAATGCAAATTCACATAATTCTGAAACGCACTTAGGGATAAACTGAGACTACCAACCAGAGAGAGAAACAAGCAAATCAAAGAACTAGACCAAAGATACTGGCTGAAGTTCACAGACCCTTCCTGAACCTTATTTTCACACTTCTTTCTTCAGCCAATTTATCCCATGAAAATTCATTAGTGAAGCACTGCTACTGCAGAATATAGTGGGTAGTAACTAGTCAGAAAGTCAAGAGGTCAGGACTTGTCTAGTTCTGCCAAAGAGTGAGTTGCATGGGCTTAAACCTCTTGTATAAAATACTACAAAAGATTCTTTTTATGGTTACACAGAACCAGAACAGTCATATTTTATTTACTAAACATCAGAAAAGTCAAAACACAGTAAAATTAGATTTGTACATCTGCCTTTACATATCCATTTATTCATCTACACTGAATAAAATTACTGAACCAAATTAAGGTCTGGCAGCTGCATATATACCTAGAGAATAGGGACCAAGTATGACACTGTACATCTTTATACCCTCTCACGGCCTCTGCAGTGTGTGGTTCCGCAGACGCTCCTTTAGTACTTGATTAACAGGCTGGAGCAGTGTCACTGGTGCTAATATTATCCAGTATCTTCACCCCCACACCAACGATGAGAATGTAAGCAATAGTTGTAAGGTAAAATGGAATAGCAATAACTTCTTTTTCTATTTCTAGTGCTTAGGAAATATTTCAAAAATTATGTGATTAGCTCCATAAACTTCACTTCTTAAGTGAAAAAGATACTACCATAAACTGCAACAAACTAAATGTTGACCCACAAAAGCCTAAGAGACAGGTTTGTTTAGAAATTTGGCAAAATCTGGGGCTGGCAGATAGCATGATGGCTAAGGTACTAGACTCCACATGGCCGAACATGGTTCAAGTCCTGGACCTGATGGCTTGAAAATCACGCTGGTGCATGTGCATGCATGCCCAAAAATCCCAAGAGGAGAATGGAGGAGAAGGGACTGTGGAGTGGCCATGTCCTCTAGGGGATGATTTCTCACTTTCTCTGTTTCTCCAGTGGGCACACGCACTCTATGGCAAAAAACTTTAAACTTTTTTTTTTCCAAAAATCCATGTAAATGACTCTTGAGCAAAAGAAAATACTACTGAAATTACAAACTATTAAAAAAATAAAAACTGGGACCAGCAGTTAGCATAATGGCTATGTCTCTGGACTCACACGTAGTCGACCGCGATTCATACCCTGGACCCGGTAGCTTAAAACTCACACCGGGCATGTGTGTGTGCGTGTCCAAGATCCCGAGGGGAGCATGGAGAAGGGATTGTGGCGTGGCCATCCCTCCTGGGGGGTGATTTCTCGCTTTCTGTCTGTCTCTCTCTGTCTGGCGAGCGCACGCGCCCTATAGTGAAAAACCTCTCCAAAATAAATCAATAAAATAAAAATAAAAACTGGGGCCAGCAGGTGGCATGGTGGTTAAGGCTCTGGATTCTCACGTGGCCACTAGCAGTTCAAGTCCCAGAGCTGGTGGCTTGAAAAATCACACCAGGCACGTGTGCAAGCATGCCCAAAATCCTGAGAGGAGAATGGAGGAAAAAGGATTGCAGAGTGATTTCTCGCTTTCTATCTCTCTCTCTGGCTCTGTCCCTCTCTGGTCAAATTAAAATAAAGAAAGTTAAACAAAATAATTCTTTGAAAAAAGTATAGTCTTAAAATAAATATATATTATAAAAACAAAAAAAGATGGAAAACTAACTATTCAAGACTAAATGATAAAATAAAGGAAAATGAAAAAAAACAAATGACAAAGCAAAAACAACTCGAAAAATATATTAGCTTGATTTTACAAAAGAAAAATGTAACTCCAAACCTTTAAACAAATCTGATCAGAGGGGAAAATCACACATATACATTAGGAATAAGAAGGGGGAAAAAAAGTCTCTTAACTACAGATTATGAAGAAACTAAAACATTGTATGAAAACTTTTATGTGTCAAAAGATACCATAAACACACCTAAGAGACAAGAAACAGCTGGCTTCGCAGCCTGGTGGTTAAGGCACCCAGATCCCACATGGTCAAAAACATGGTTCACATTCTGGACGAGGTGATTTAAAAAACACACCAGGCATGTGTACATGCATGGTGAAAATCCCCAAAGGAAGGAGGAGAAGGGATTGCAGCGTGACCATTCCCCATCCACTGATCTATGACCTCTACCACATGGGGCATGCTTGCTCCCTCCCTTTCGCTGTTACTCTCGGGTGAGCACATACCCCTTTCTGGAAAAAAAAGAGAAAGTAAGAAATAAGCCGGAGGTTTCTGTAACACACATAATGTGAAAAGGATAAGTAAGGATAAGTAGCCACAAAATATAAATAATTCTGATAAAACACTAAAAAGAAAAAAAAAGCACAAAATGGGCAAAAAGCAAAGAACAGGCAACTGATAGAAAAAGAAACTGGGTGACCAGTAAACATCTAATGTTCAACCTAAGCAAAATAAAGACAATACAAACTAAAATAAGATACCATAATTCATCCAAGAATTTAACAAAAAGCAATCATCTTTATTATTATTAGGAAGAATGTGGAGAAACAGAAAGCTTACACTGACTCAAACTGACAGGAAAGTAAACTGATACAAACAGTATCGAGAGCTGAAAATGCATATACTCTCCTCAATAATGAAACAAAGAGATCTGAAAAAAATATCCTTTTCTCCCTTCCAATGCCTCACTTAAAATCAATTTTAAAAAAAGAAAAAAGAAAAATGTCAATGAACAAAGACAAAGAGAATGGGCAAGGGTGTATACAAAGACATTTTAACAAAAATATAAACTGAATGAACAGAGAAAGCTGAAATCTAACTGCTTAAAAGAGAAGGAAGTCGACAAAGGGGAAGCCAAACCACATCGGGAAAGCCAGAAAAGAATCTTCATAAAGAAGCATAAGGTGCCTTTGAAGACAAATGATCAACTTGAGGTGCTAAAGAAAAGGTAGTAAAAATCTTTTTTTTTTTTAAAGAGGTTTTCTTTGCTCGTACTCTTGCGAGAGAGACAGACAGTGAGAAATAACTCCCCCAAGGGAGACAGGCATGCCGCAATCCCTTCTCCTGTCTTCTCTTGTGCATGCTCCCAGAGTGAGATTTAAGTCACCGGGTACAGGAATCAAACCACAGTAGACTACATGGCAGTACAGTGATGTAACCATTCCACCATCTGTTGGTCCTGAAAAGGTAATGAAAATCTTTAAAGGCGCCCAGATTCTCTACTCTGACAGTAGGTTCACTCTAAGGAAAATGTGAGGGAGGAACCAGCAGGTGACATGGCAGTTATATCACTGGACTCCCACATGACTAACAGCAGTTGGAGTCCCAGACCTGGTGGCTTAAAACTCAAGCAGAGTGTGTGTGCATGCATGCCCAAGATCCCAGGAGAATGGATTGCAGCGTGGCCATCCCCCCGGGTATGATTTCTCACTTTCCCTCTCACTGTCTCTGTGTCTCTCTTTCTCTGGGAGCGAAGGCACCCTAAAACAAAAATCTCTTAAAAAAAAAAAAAAAAAACAGAAAAATGTGAGAGGTATCATGGAGTCACAGAGGATGGGAGCATGGTAATGCTAACTGCCTACATAATTATCACTTCTCCTCTTTTTAAAATAATAGAACCCCAAATTGTTAGCTGGTCTGACAGCTAACATTATTATGGACATAATAAAGACTACACTTTCTAGCTTTCTGTGAGGTGTGGCTATCCTTGAAGAGCAGTATCATAGGGACCAGCAGTTAGCGTAATGGCTATGTCCCATGTAGTTGACCGCGGTTCACGTCCCGGACCCGGTGGCTTAAAACTCACACCAGGCGCGTGTGCGTGCATGCCCAAGATCCCAAGAGGAGAATGGAGAAGAGACTGCGGCGTGGTCATCCCCCCTGGGGGGTGATTTCTTGCATTCTGTCTCTGTCTCTCTCTTTCTGGCGAGCGCACGTGCCCTATAGCAAAAACTTCTCAAAAAAAAAAAAAAAAGGCCAGTATCATAAAGGCAAAGCATTGTGGGCAGTTCCCTGGAAACGTCCTCTGGAGGCTGAGCCTGTTTTTCTCCCTTCCTCTTGTCTGAAATTTGGGTATGTCTGCAATCTGAACCGTAAGGTCAAGAACCATATTCTATTGTCTCACCACCAAGAACTGCATGGAATCACCACACCAGTCCTGGACTACCAGAACTATCCACTGACCAACTTTTGAACAAGAATAAAACCTTTATTTAATTAACGGATATTCTGACATCTATCATAAAGAGGTGAACCTAACTCTAATACAGGTGCCACACTAAAAACAAACATGAAAGACTTTGCAGACATGACTGCTAAGATTCCCAACCTCCAATCTCCCAGTCAAATTTCAGAAAGCTGACACTCAGACTTTTTTGGAGGAGTCTGGAAGCTTTTTCTCTAAAGATACTGATCACCACATAAGAAATGACACAAAGCTGCCATCTGGAGTTGCAAAAAAATCAAAAACAAAAAGACAAATTTTCCATGTGATCACGTAGAATAAAGTTAATCGTATGCTAAGCCTCTTCTAATCAACTTTTAGTAAAAGTCACTTTAAAAAGAATGAGGGACCGTACAAGTAAGTTTTTAGAGAAACGTTTTCATTAATATCATACACATAAACATGTGTTAACAGAGCATCTACAGCTTAGTAATAAAAAGACAAGTCTTATCACTGGAGCTATTTGTGTAGCTGTGTGCCAGCATTTATCAAGCTAGCATCGATTCTTTGGGAACTGGTTTAAAAACTTTTTCGAAGTTTATTAGTTTAAAAGTCCATTATGTTAAAAAAAATTAAAATTCATGTTTAATTTACACTACTGTCCAAATACAATTATTTAAAAATAAAATACTCTGCTTCATGTGAATGAACACCTCACAAATGTTTGATTCACAGCTACCTGGTTTTTTGGGTTTTTTTTTTGTTGTTTTTTTTTGGGTTTTTTTGAGAGGTTTTTGCTATAGGGCGTATGCGCTCACCAGACAGACAGAGAGAGACAGAGACAGTAAGTGAGAAATCACCACCCGGGGGGGATGGCCAGACCACAATCCCTTCTCCTCCATTCTCCTCTCGGGATCTTGGACACGCACACACACGCACCTGACATGAGTTTTAAGCCACTGGGTCCAGGACGCGAACCACGGTCGACTACATGGGAGTCCAGCGACATAGCCATTATGCTAACTGCTGGTCCCACAGCTACCTGATTTTTACAGCATATACAACCAAGGAATTTTGTATACACCTCCATTACTAAATTTAACATGCTACAGTAACTCCATTAAAAACACAGAGAAAAAAATCTGAATATTTCTTGAAGGAAGATGGTAGGAAAGGACTGTATAGAGATTAATAATGAAACATTTTTAGTTTCAAAGAGACTACATCTGTATCAGCCCCAGTACCTAGGGACAGGTTTAAAACAGGTTTATGTCTGGTTTAAAAAATTGAGGGCCAGCCAGGGGGAGTGATGGTTAAGGCAGCTGGATACTACATGGTAGACTGCCGGATTTGAGTTCCCAACCCAGGAGCTTGAAAAACACGCAAGTACGTGTACATGTGTGCCCAAATCCCAAAAGAGTGGAGAGGGATTGTGGTGTGGTCACCGCCTCCCCCCAACCCCCTGGGTATGCTTTCTCATTTTCTCTTCTGCTCTCTCCCCAGCAAGCACAAGCACCCTACATCAAACTAAAAATAAATAAATAGGTTGATAAATAATGGAATTAAATAAAACAAGGTTTGAAGTTCATGAAAACCCTATAAAAACCAATATGTGCTATCCTCCCTGGATTATTTTTTTAAAACATTTATTTATTCATCTATTTATTGGTTGTGATTTTCAAGTTGCCAGTCCAGCACTCAAACCACAGTCAGCCATGTGAGAATTCAATGCCTTAACCACCACACCACCTGCTGGCCCAAGATGTTACTCTTAAACCCATGAGCCACTTGCCTCTGGCACTTCAAGTTCCTTAAGGTTTTGAACCAAATGTAATCTATTAATATATGTGTGTGTGTGTGTGTGTATTTTCTTTTTAAGAGAAAGATTTTTGCTATAGGACATGTGCGGTCACCAGAGAGACAGAGACAGAAAGCAAAAAATCAGCCCCTGGAGGGGATGGCCACACCACAATCCCTTCTCCTCCATTCTCCTCTCGGGATTTTGGGCATGCACACACACTCCTCTAGCATGAGTTTTAAGCTACCAGGTCCGGGTCTCAAACCCAGATTGGCTATGTGGGAGTCCAACAACATAGCTACTACGCTATTTGCTGGTTCCTATTCAGCAACATTTTTGACATAGACTTCACTACACCACAACTATGTTTTTCTTTTTCTTTCTTTTTTTTTTTTTTTTTTTTTTTTTTTTTTTTTTTTTTTTTTTTTTTTTTTTTAGGATTTTTGCTATAGGGCGCATGTGCTGGCTGGAGAGACAGAAAGTAAGAAATCCCCCCACAGGAGAGATGGACCCACCACGATCCCTTCTCCTCCAATTCTCCTCCAGGGATATTGGGCGTGCACATGCATACTCCAGGTATGAGTTCAAAATGCCAGGTCTGGGATTCAAACCTTGATTGAACACGTGGGAGTCTAGTGACATAACCATTACGCCATCTGCTGGTCCCAATAACTACGCTTTCCTAGTACTGCTAATGAAAAATCCAAGCTGAATGTTACATGTCTTCCTAGAAATTGCTTTGAACAGTATATTAATTCTAAAGAAAGGCTAAGTATTCCTAGGTTAACTTAAAAATGCTTATGCAGGGCTGGGCCAGGGACTGCAGGATCAGGACCCTGCTGGGGATGCTGTACCTTTGTGTCTCCCTCATAAGAGAAACAACTTTTGTTGGAAAAAATGCTTACGCGGGACCAGCAGTTAGCGTAATGGCTATGTCGCTGAACTGCCCCGTAGTTGACCACGGTTCGAGTCCCGGACCCGGTGGCTTAGCCACGCATGGCATGTGTGCGTGAGTGCCCAAGATCACAAGAGGCAAATAGAGGAGAAGGGATTGCAGCATGGCCATCCCCCCGAGGGATTATTTCTTGCTTTCTGTCTCTCTGTCTCTGGAGAGCACAGGCGACCCCGTGGAAAAAAACCTCTCAAAAAAAAAAACAAAAAAAAAATGCTTACACTACGCTTCGGACTAATAATCTTTTCCGCCCAAGTCTAAATTCTAAAACTGACACCACAGGGTCATAATCTCTCTGAGCGATCTAATCAATATCCCTTCCTTTGAGGATCCAACCTTTCTGCAGACCAAACTAATCTTGCTTTGATCCATGCACCATGCAAAAGTTATGGGGGCTGGGTTATCCATACACAGGCAGTTAAATGTGTCCATTTCCCATCACCATAAAGGGGTACAAACTGACCCAATCACGGCTGCCAGCGGCCATCACTCTACACTTACAGTTAACAAAGCTGTGTAAGAAGACAGTTGAACACAGATAATCTCCAGCAATGCCTAAGGCTAAGGAAGGAAGAACCCTAGACCTGCCAATACCTGAAAAAACTACTTGGTTAGCTCAAGCTAGTCTAACCCGGATTTCTGCAACATGCATCCTAAAATGACTATGCTTCTCCCTTGAAGGAGCTTTACAAACAGGAAATCAGATAGTTAACGCAGTGGGCAAAAGAAAGTTTTTTGGTTTTTGGGTTTTTTTGGGAGAAGTTTTTTGCCATAGGGCGCGTGTGCTAGACAGAGAGACAGAGACAGACAGACAGAAAGCAAGAAATCACCCCCCAGGGGGAATGGCCACGCCACAATACCTTCTCCTCCATTCTCCTCTCGGGATCCTGGGCGCACACGCACGCGTGCCAGCGAGAGTTTAAGCCACTGGGTCCGGGACTCCAACCGCGGTCGACTACATGGGAGTCCAGCGACATAGCCATTACACTAACTGCTGGTCCCCAAGAAAGTTTTTAAGTATAGAGTGCTATTTTTAAAAAAGTGGCCATCATAACTAAGAACACCTTCATTATTATACAGCTTGAGCTCAATAAGCCTTTGCTAAATGAACAAATTTACTCAATACGTACATACTTGTTTAAAAACAAACTGATTTTAAGCAACTTACGTTGAACGGTGTATTATATCGCTCAAGGTTTATTTCAAATAATTGTGCCTCCTAACTTTAACCATTCTCCATCTGTAGCTTGATTACTCGGAACTTAGAAAGGTGGTCCATCTGAAGTGCACAATGTTATGAGTTATAGACACTTGGCCTGGTGTCTCAATTCGACCACTTCCTTCCAGCAACTACTATTATGAAATCTAAATTTGGCACAAGGAGATCATAAGACAGTGATGGCAAAAGGAGGTGGGGGGAAGAGGCGGGAACCAAAAAAAGTAAAAACTGATTTTGAATGACTGCGGCGAGAAACATCAGTACATGGCAGACTATTCCTCCCAGGCTACTAAATAAATAGAGAGAGGAAGCCCCAGCCAACCAAAGGCTGAGGCAGCAGGACCGGCCGACAGGGCCACTACCGGCCTGCCCTGCGGTTCAGGATCACCAGGAAAGAATGCAGACCACACCTACGCGCCGGGCCAAGCCATGGCGGGGCGGGGCAGCTCGGCCTCGGTCTTGGGTTTGAGGAAGGGAAGGAGGCAGGAAAGGGACAGCTAAGGACGTCCGGCTGGGACACCCCCCACTTCCCAGCCCGCGCCCACCTCAGCAGCGTCTCGAGCGCGCCCTCGTGCTTGTCCAGCGGACGGCC
>NW_006210004.1:705502-722282 GCF_000334495.1 Tupaia belangeri chinensis | reverse complement strand
CCCGGCGGGGCCCCCCCCCACTCCCCAGCCCGCGCCCACCTCAGCAGCGTCTCGAGCGCGCCCTCGTGCTTGTCCAGCGGACGGCCGAGCGCGGCGCGGCGCAGCTTGCTGAGCTCCTCGGCCGCGCGGCAGTACTGGGCCTGCTCCTCCCCGCCGCTCGGGTACGTCTGCTGGATGAACTTTACCAGCGGCTTGGCCAAGTCCACCTCGGAGGTCTTTTTCAGCTGCACTGAGATGAACGTCGCCATGATGAGCGCCTCGGCCGTCGTTAGGGCCAAACAGACGGCAGGACAGCGGCGAGGGCCGAGGCGCGCCGGGCACCGAGCGGGCGGACCGGCGGACCGACGGGCTGACGGACGTGCGCTCGATTAGCGCTTCGGGTCCGGCTACTTCCGGGAGCCTTGGCGCAGGCGCATTGGGCGCGCAGCGCGTGCGCCGCCAGCGGTCACGTGAAGGAGTCGCCGCCCGCTTCTCACCTGGACCCAGCTCTCTGGGAGCTGCGCGTTACGATGCTCTTGGCTCGCTTGGCATCTGGAATTCTCTCTTTCCTCCTTACTGCTGCGGTGGGTGGTTGAGCGCTCTCACGTAAGAGTAACTATTCTTTCTCAAAATAAGCCCGGATGAAGTACTCCCGTAACTGCCACCTGCGAGTTTGCAGCCACCTGCCGAGTCTCGCAGCCTAGCGCTACTGTGACCTAGGATGGGTCGCTCACCTAGGACCGGCTGCTGGGGGCAGACTCTGGGGGACAGAGAACCCACTGGAAAGCCCCCTGCCGTTGTGCAGTTCACAGGCGGTAAGGCCACAGACACCACGGGAAACGAAAAAAATATCGGGGGAAAAAGCGGGGTTCTTCAGGTTTAGGACATTAACGCCACTTGGAAGAACCTAATTTAAATAAGGTAATTAGAGGGTGTTCCAAGTGAACTTAGAGCGACACGGTGTGAATCGATGTTTGACAGGAGTAGAGGGGACGGGAATAATGGCTGGGGAAAGACTCCAAACCAAAAGACGGCGCTTGCAAAGAAAAGCCTTAGCATTTCCCGTTTTCGTGAAGTATAATAGAAACAAGTGTGGCGAACACCTAAAGAGCAAGTTGAGAATGGAATGAAGTAAAATGTGAGGAAGAAGCAGGCCTCAAGTCGTCCCTAAGATCATAGGTCTGGTTAAAAAATGTGTATGATAAATGTTTGTTTTAGGTGGTGCTTAAGCGATTTACACATTAAAAGGCTACCCCAAGCCCAGCAGGTGGTGTGGAGGTTAAGGCAGGGGATCCCACGTGGCCTACCGTGGTTCTAGTTCAGGGCACTTCTAGTGTGAACTTGGGAGCTTGAAAATCACACCGGGCACATGTGCATGGCCATCCCCACTAAGGGTGATTTCTCACTTTCCCTGTCTCTCTGCCTCTTCATGAGCACACATTCCCTATAAGAACAACAACAAACCCTGTGGGACCAGCCAGGCAGCAGGATCCCAAATGCCCAACAGCATGGCTCTAGTCCTAGACTGGCCCTTGAAATATGTGGAGTGCTGGATGTGCATGCCCCAAATCACAAGAGGAGAATGGAGGAAAAGAGATTGTCATATCATCCCCCTGAGGAGGGAAGGGTCCTTGCTTGCTCTGGTGCCCACTCTCTCTCTGTCTCCAGCAAGCACATTCACCCTATAGCAATTTAAATAAATAAATAAGGCTCCCCTGTGGATCAATCTATTTTTAAAAGAATTATTTTATTTAACTTTATTTATTTTAATTTGACCAGAGAGGGAGAAAGTGCAAAAGCAAGCCACCAGGTCTGGGACTCGAACCGTGGTCAGCCATGTTGGAGTCCAGTGCCCTTAACCACCACGCCACTTGCTAGCCCCTCGATCTGATATTTTGTCCTAATGGGATGTAGTATGAAGTATACCCTATCTTCTATGTTACATTCCAGGCAAAAATATTTAAAAATATTTAACTATGATCTGCCAAGCCTTTGCATCTAGCTCACGATTTGTAAGAAATACAGCAGATAAACTAAATGATACCACAGGAAGTGACTAAACAAATCCAGAAGATATTCTGAAGAATAACTCTATAATAATCTCTTCTTCTACTGTCACACACCAAAAAAGCACTGCCTTATGAAAAGTTTAAGAGACAGAGCTGTGTGGATTGGATTCTGATTTGCACAGGCTATCTATAAAATGCATTTTCAGGACAACTGAAGAAACTGGAATAAAAATGGGCAGTATTGTATAAGATGATACTCTATAACCATGGAAAGGTAACTACTAAAAAACAAGTAGGAAAACAGTGTATATGTTACAATGTCTTATTTTGCTTTAAAAAAAAAAAAATGCATGGTGTATGTGGGCCAGCTCAGCAGACTAGTGGTTAAGGGAGCTGGATCCCATATGTTGTACTGAGGTTGAAATCTTGGCCATGGCAGCTTGAAAACACTGCAGGTCTGTGTATGTATGTGCCCAAAATCCTACAAACATCAAGATATAGGAGAGAAAGAATTGTGACATGATCTTGCCCCATCTAAAGCTTTCTCCCTCTCCCTCTCTCTCTTTCTCTCTGGTAAGTGCACATGCCCTTTGGAAATAATAAATAAATAAAATAGCCATCCTGTCTAATGTGCAGAGAGTATAATAAGGAAGACAAGAATTGAAGCAAGAAGGCAGATCATGAGTCCATTTCAGAAATCCAGGAAAGAGATTATGAAAGCTAACATAAGCTAACATTACCAAGAGGGATTCAAACTGAAATTTGTGTGTATGTGTGTGTGTGCTCACTGGAGAGAGACAGAGAGAAAGTGACCCCTTGAGAGTAATTTCTTGTAAGTTAAGATGGAGTCACTCTGGCCAAGCTTTTATTAAAAATTATTCACTGCTTTCATTAGAAAGCAGTTACTCATTCTCACTGCTTACACAGAGAATTGCTTATAGCCAGAGCTGCTTACAGCCTGCTTGAAATAATAAGAGCTAAAACTAACATTTTCCAAATCACTGCTACATTCTAAACAGTGTAGTCTCTCTTGGTCTGGAGAGCAAGAGAGCAAAGGACCTTGAGCAATAACTCACCATAGCTTTCATTTGAGCAATGGGAACATGACATGTATGTTTGCACCTGCAAGATAAGGCAATCTAAATGAGTTTACATTTTTTAAAGCACGGGGAAAAAATACATCAAAAGGCAAAGTTTCATCTTAGAATTGTAAAACACGTGATAAAAAATAAAAACTTTATAGACCTGGGGCCAGCAGGTGGCATGGTGGCTAAGGCGTTGTACTCCCACATGATCAACTGCTGTTCGAGTCCTGGACCTGTTGGCTTGCTTTCTCACTTCTCTCTCTCTCTGTCTCTCTCTAGTGAGTACACATGCCCTATTGCAAATTAAAATATATTAATAAGAAATAACTGTTAGAAATAACTGTTAAAAAAAAAAAACTGTATGGGCCAGAGACTTCAGAACAAAGATCTGCTGAATGTTAAGTAAGATCTAAATGTTGAAAGTTTTGTGACTTGTGAGCCCACTCCCAAATAGAAAAATGATGTAAATCACCTAACATGTAATCCCCACAAGGAAAATACAAGTCCTTGCTAGGATAAAAACCCTTGCCCCTTGGGACCAGCAGTTGGTGTAATGACTGTGTCACTGGACTCCCACGTAGTCAACTGCAGTTCGAGTCTCAGACCCAGTGGCTAAAACTCAAGCTGGGCGCATGTGCGTGCATGCCCAAGATCCTGAGAGGAGAATGGAGGAGAAGGGATTGTGGTGTGGCCATCCCTCTTGGGGAGTGATTTCTCGCTTTCTGTCTGTCTCTCTCTGTCTTTCTGGCAGCACACGTGCCCTATAGCAAAAACCAGTTCCTCTTTGGCAACCCATTCTGCCCCCAGGAGTTCTGTTTCTCCTTTTCGCTCTTAATAAACTGCTTTGCTAACCCCTCTCTATGTCCACTTCTCTAATTCTTCATGGGCATGAGACAAGAACCTGGTCGGCTTGTGGCTCTAGATTTGCCACTGGTGTTGAACCTGACCACCTCAACTTCCTGTGTCATAAGCACCCCCACCCTATGGTAGATGATCACTCTGCAATCCCTTCTGCTCCAATTCTTGCAGAATTTTGGGTATACACACATATACCCAATGTGTTTTTCAAGCCACCAGGTCCAGGGCTTGGTATATGAGATCCAGCCATCTTAACTACTATGCCACTGGGCTGATGAGAGATCACCTGTTTTTTAAAGTAGACAATCATTTGAGTTTCTTATAGATTGATTGACAAGGCTGATCCATTGAAAAAAATGAAGATTCAGAATAGTGAGGCTAATCCAAAGGAGCAAAGTACATGAAAGGAGAACAAAGAGTAACCAGAGCAGGGAGGATACAGGGGAAGGATGAGCAACCAGAAAATGAGGGACACATGATTTGTTGAGGAAAATGGAGGATAAAAAGAAAACAAACATACATGTGATTAACTTTGTAGCATTGTTCAAAGACAGATTAAGGTCATTCTATTTGATGGAATTTAAAATAAAATTCAAACTCTTTGCTGTGGCATGACGTGTCCATGCCTATCTCTTCAAATTCATATTTTGCTCTTCATTTATTAAATATTTCCACGTCACATTGCTCTCTGTCTGACTCTGATGTGGGACAAGGTTGGAGCTGTCCTCCCACCAGTGTCAGCAGTCCAGACTATTTCGATCTTGTCGCTCAGTCGTCAGCATGAGATCCCACTTTCACAGGGAGAGAGGCAATCCATAGCATGACACAGTGGCCTTTCAGTGCCCTCTGCCTCTGCTTCCACCTCCATTTCACCAGCTGCAGCTTCTCACATGGCTTCACCAACTGCAATGGAACTGGGAAAGGTGGTCTTCTCTATGCTCAAGAGGAAGAACTGGATATTAAGGAGCATTAATAATGCCTCTGGGACCAGCAGATAGTGCAATGGTTATGTCACTGGACTCCCACATAGTCAACCACCTTTCAAGTCCTAGACCCAGCAGCTAAAAAAACACACCCAGAGCATGTATGTGTGTGCCTAAGATCCTGGAAGGAGAATGAAGGAGCAAGAATTGCAGCATGGCCATCCCCCAAGGGGGTAATTTCTTACTTTCCATCTCTCTGTTTCTCTCTGTCTCTCCAGTGAGCACACATGCCCTATAGCAAAATCTTTCTAAAAATAATAATAGTAATGCCTTCCAAGGATGAGTTTCACTGCTTCAAAACTTTCTTATGACATTAGTTTTTGACCTATGTAATGAAGCTCTAGAAAATGTGTACTTAGAAATTCATACACGTAACGGCATAATATTTCAGGGGCTAATAAGTCAGTAGTTTGCTTCCTGATAATCCTAACTCTGGTGGGCTCATCATTACCCCTACCAATTGAACCAATGGATATAATTGTCTCTTTGGAACTACAGAACCCTGCTGAAAACAGCTTTGAGTTTCAAAGCAGACTTTTTTAAGTCCATGTTAAGGCGACGATTTGAAAGTAAGCATTTAGGGGGCCAGCAGATGGCATAATGGTTAAGGCACTGGACTCCCACATGGACAACTGCGATTCAAGTCCTGAACCCAGCAACTTGAAACTTACACCGGTGTGTGCGCATACGTGCCCAAAATCCTGAGAAAAGACTGAAGGGGAAGAAATGTGTAGAGGTAGCCATTCCTCCCAAAGGGTGTTTTCTCACTTTCTCTCTCTCTCTGTCTCCCCAGTGATCACATGCACCATATAAGCAAAAATCTCTGAAAGAAAAAAGAAAGTAAATACTTAGGATATTTGGGGGAGCCTTTGTTGAGAAGAAAAGAGACTTACAAAAGTCAAGCTCAAGCAACTGTATTAGTTTTTACGATGAATAAAAGAGTAAATAGAGCAAAGATTTGATGTAAAAAGTTACTGAAATCCAAGAAAGAGAATGCTCTTTGGGTGCTGAGAGGAAGAGTCTGAGAGAGAGAGAGTGAAGGGCATGAGGTACATGTGGTATCCTCATTTCCTTGCTGCACACTTCCGAGGTAAACCTAGATGGGAGATAGGGGAGCCAGAGGAAAGGAGGCATGGAATACAAGCACTCAGATAGACTTGAGGAAATCAAAAACATCCAGGATAACTCCCCGCATCACCTAGGGAGACACAGCCTGTACATGGAATGGAAGTAGAGCAACGACATGGAGCAGGGGTGCTGGGCTTTTGCAGCACGTAATAGAGACCTGTTTGTCTCCTTAATTTAGTTGTATATTTAACTTAAAAAAATAAATCGGCCCAGCTAACATGACACAACAGTGGCATGACACACTGCAGTGCTGGAAGCAATGTAGAAGATCAAGATTTAGTTCCCGGGTTGACCTGTAGTGAGACTGTTGAGGGCGTTTGTCCTTCTCTGTCTCTCATGAAGAATATAAAAAATAAACTTTGGGACCAGCAGATGGCATAATAGTTATGTCACTGGACTCCCATGTAGTCAACTGCAGTTCAAATCCCGGACCCGGCAACTTAAAACTCAAGCCAGATACATGTGCATGATCCCCAAAATGCCAAGTAGAGAATGAAGGAGAAGAGATGGCAGCGTGATCATCCCCCCGGAGGTGATTTCTTGCTTTCTGTCTCTGTCTCTCCAATGAGCACATGTACCCTACAGAAAAATCTCTCTAAAAATTAATAATAATAAACTTTAAGAAAAAATTAATGAAACATTTTAAATCACTCATTTTTCAAAATTAGTATGTAAATTTTGTCAACATGACATGGAAACTTTTAAAGGAGAAACAGAGAAACTACCAAGCCTTTTGTTCAGAATTCCTCTCTATATATGAGGAAAATTCAGAAAGTTCTTAGAGGACCAGCCTGGTAACCTTGTGGTTACAGGAGCTGGACCATTCATAGCCAACCACAGCTCAAATCCTGACCCATGTCACTTGAAAAACATGCCAGACACATGCACATGTGTGTCCAAATTCCAATAGGATGGAGAAATGGGAAAGGGATGGCAATGTGACCATGCCCTATTGGGTGGGTGGTGCTTTCTCCCTCTCATTCTCTCTCTGTCTCTCTCTAGCTACTGCACACTCCCTCTAGCGTTAAAAAGTTTATGGAAAGATGGAACTAAAGTACAAGCTTATTTTGGTGCAAAAAAATGTTTAAACATGCATAATTTTCTCATAATACATATTTACTTATTTATTTATTTTGGAGAGGTTTTTGCTATAGGGCACATGCGCTTGTGAGAGAGACAGAGAAACAGAAAGTGAGAAGTCACCCCCCAGGGGGGATGGCCACACCGCAATTCCTTCTCCTCCGTTCTCCTCTCGGGATCTTGGGCATGCACGCACATGCACCCGGTGTGAGTTTTAAGCCACCGGGTCCGGGACACAAACCACGGTTGACTACATGGGAGTCCAGTGACACAGCCATTACGCTAACTGCTGGTCCCACATAATACATATTTTTCATGAACACACTGAAGACCTTGTATGTCCACTGTCATCCCATACCAGTGATTAGATTTCCATTAATTGCCAGTTATCTAATACCATTTCCTGACTCTTTTTTTCTTTTATTTTTTTCTTATGTAGAAAAGCAATTTATTCCATTATAAGCACTTACATAGTTAGTCATGGAGAGTAGAAGGCCTGCTGGTGAGACAAGTCACCCCAAATGGAGATGGTATCGAACTCTAGTGGTCAAGGACTAACTCCTTACGGGAAAAAAAAAGCAGTTCTTATCGAGGATTAATTTAATTTCAAAAATAAATACAAGCTATCGACTCATTCTTCTCTACTTTACAGTCTACCCGTGGTATAGCTGGCAGGTAAAAATGTACATCTTTACCACTTGGTGTTCCCAAATTTAAAAACAAGCAGAGTACCCATTTCACAGAAAGGAAAGAAATCATATGAAACAGCTCAAGAAATACACTAATGAGCAAAAATATAATATATGGGAAAAGAAGAACATGTAGTTTTAACTGAAGACTCCAAGGAGCCCAGTCTAACAGGAAATGTGCACCCTAGAAAGCCAAATGTGAAGAGTTTCGAGAGTAAGAATCTATGACTTGAATCTCCGCATGTCCTGAATAAAAATGGCATTGTACAGTATGTATACTTCATGGCTCAGACACCTACCTCACTTGGCTCTCTTCCTTATTCACTCTAGCATTTACTTAAACGAGTCTGAAAAACTGGGGGATACAGCATCCAAAATAAATAATATTTACACAAAATATTCCCCTTTCTGTGGCTACTTTAGACATGGCTTTGTTAAAATCCGTGAGGAAAATTTAAATAGAGGTCTGTGGTTTTGCTAAATTAAGCTGTCCCCCCCATTCTTATTTAGAAAACACCCACTGTTTGCAATAAGAGTACTGCTGGTGGTATCTATTATGGAGAGAGAGTCAGGGGCCAACAATGGTGTAGTTGTTACATCGCTGGACACCCACAAGGCCGACCATAGTTTGAGTCCTGGACCGAGTGGCTTGAAACTCAGGCCAGGCACATGTGTGCATGCCCAAGATCCTGGGAGGAGAGAAGAGAAGGGATTGCAGCGTGGCCAACCTCCCCCCGGGTGTGTGGGGGGGTGACTTCTCACGTTCTCTCATTGTCAGGTGAGCTGTAAGGCAAAAACCTCTAAAAAAGAGAGAGAGAGTTGAACCTATGTCTCAAAACCACCATTAAACCAATCACAGAGTTAAGAAGGAAAAAGGGGGAGTCTAAAATCACAGAAGTGCAGACATACCTAGACCCTCGCTTCCTTCAGGGTCTTCATCATTATAAATGTTCTCAGCCATCTGCCCCACTTGCATGATACTGTCTTCCAATACAGAACAAATCACCCAAGGTTCTTTGGGATTTCACAAGAAATCAGATATGTTGGCAGTGTGCCCACCATAAGTAAACAACAACTGTAGTGGCCCATCCTCTGCATCTTCTGGGGATGGTTCCTCTCCAGTTTTACTGAAATCCCAGACATTCAGTCTGCAATCACCACCACCCAAAGCCAAAATAGTCTCATCATGAGATGATTACTGAGCCTGGACTCTTTCATCCATATGTGATTCAAAGGAAGGCGACTTCAGTGTCAGATTTCTCAGATCCCATAGGGCAACAGTCTTAGCTGATCCTGTGGCCAGGATGAACTTACTATAAGGATTGAAAGAAGCAGTTCAGCAGTGTGAGCAAAAACAGAGTGGCTTGGTTTGGAAGTATTGTTTGAATGAGTGTCCCAGATCATAAGTTTCTGATCAGCAGCAGCTGATCCAAAAAGATTCACAGAGCAGATGCCATGAACATCTCCACTACTGCCATATGCCCTGTAAGGATGGTCTTTGCATCCACCACTTTCCTTCCGTTCCAATGGCACTGAAGGCCCACAGGCAGATGGGATGGTTATCGGAAGCCCTAAGTGCCCACTGAGATTTGGATTCCCAGAAAGCCCATAGCCTTCCTTCTAGTGCCCATGGAGATGCAAGTCTGGGTTACACCTTCAGAAGATTGTGGTTTAGGGACCAGCAGGCAGCATGGTGGTTAAGGTGCTGGACTCACATGCTTAACCACAGTTTGAGTCCCAGACCTGATGGCTTGCTCTCTCACTTCCCCCCTCTCTCTTTCTCTCCCCCTGTCTCCCTCTATTCAAATTGAAAATGGTAATGTTAATGATAATTAATAAAATTAAATAAATATTCTTTTTTAAAAAATTAAAAAGAAGGATCTGGTTTAGAATGAAAAATAAATATTCTTTTTTAAAAAATTAAAAAGGACCTGGTTTAGAAGGATGTTTTGAGTAATCAAAAACAAGAACATTGCCAGATGGAGTCTTTGTTGCAATGATGCAAGGGTTCTGGGCATCTAATGGGGCATCTAATGGGCTCTGTTCACTTCTCCTTTGTGGTTGATCTTTATTTCTATTTCAGTTTTTCCACTAGCTGAGCCAAAACCTCCAAGCTCTCCCTTCTCACTGTCATAGCATGATGCATCAAACCGAGCACCTCTCACGAAGTGGTTTTGTTCACCCAAGGTGTGTGTCCCCAGGATTAGTCAGTGAATGCTGAAAGCTTTTCCTTCTGTTTTTTAAGCCACTGTGGCAGAGATGTGAACTGTGGTCGGCCATGTAGGATCTGGCTCCATGAACCACTGAGCTATGAGCCAGCCCTGAGTGACTAAGGGCCAGTAGCATATACCATGTAGATACGCTGGACGAAGGGTTGATGCATCAGTGAGAGATTTCACACAACTCAGAATGGAGCTCAATTTAAAACATGAATCTTTTTTATCTGTGGTGGTTCTGTGGTGTAAGGGTTAGCACTCTGGACTCTGAATAGTTGTTTTTTTCTGGAATTTTTCATTTAATATTTTTGGGCCATTGTTGGCCACAGATAACTGAAACTGTGGATAAAAGGAGACAACTACACTTACAAATAAATGCACCCATCTCATCTATTATATAAATAAGAAATCACAAGCACGCCTACATTCTTAATAGTAGGATAACTGGATTTCGGGGTATGTGCATTGGAAACTGAACATCTGCCAAATTATCTTCCAAAATTTTGTACTATTTTATACATCCACTAACAATTTGTTATAATCTACTTCTACTGTAACACTGGATTTCAACTTATATGTGTGTGTATTAAATAGTTTTGCTATAGGGCATGTGTACTCACCAAAGAGAGAGAGAGAAAGTGAGAAATCACTTTCCAGTGGGGATGGCCATGCCACAATCCCTTCTCCTCCAGTCTCCTTTTGAGATTTTGGGCATGTACGCACATGTACCTGGTGTGATTTTCAACCATCAGGTCCAGGACTCAAACAGTGGATTCGCCCATGTGCAATCCAGTGCCTCCACCTCCATGCCACCTGCTGGCCCTTATCTGACTTTTTAATTCACTAAGCTGTTAGATGAAAATTACTGTCTGTGATTTTTAAGCTTTATGTTTAATAAATTATGAATGAAATAGAAATTGTGTTTTGTTTTGTTTTGTTTTTGAGAGGTTTTCGCTATAGGGCGCGTGCGCTCGCCAGACAGACAGAGAGAAACATAGAGACAGAAAGTGAGAAATCACCCCCAGGGGGGATGGTCACGCTGCAATCCCTTCTCCTCCATTCTCCTCTCGGGATCTTGGGCATGCACGCACACGCACCCGGCGTGAGTTTTAATCCACCGGGTCCGGGACGCGAACCTCAGTCAACTACGTGGGAGTCCAGCAACATAGCCATTACGCTAACTGCTGGTTCCCTAGAAATTGTTTTTAACTGCTATTTATTTTTTTTTTCTCTTTTAGCTCTTTGTTTTTATCTTTTGGTCATTTTTTTCTACTGAAAAAATCATCTTTTCCCATATTGATTTATAAATGCTTTTCACTTATTTATAAAACCATTTTTAGTCATTTATTTGCATTATCATTTTGTCTTTTTTTTTTTTTTTGAGAGAGTTTTTCGCTATAGGGCGCGTGCGCTCGCCAGACAGACAGAGAGAGAGACATAGAGACAGAAAGCGAGAAATCACCCGCCAGGGGGGATGGTCATGCCTCAATCCCTTCTCCTCCATTCTCCTCTCGGGATCTTGGGCACACACGCACACGCACCCGGCGTGAGTTTTAAGCCACCGGGTCCTGGACGCGAACTGTGGTCGACTACGCGGGAGTCCAGCGACATAGCCATTACGCTAACTGCTGGTTCCCTCGTTTGTCTTTTGAAGTATTTAGTTTTTAATATTCAAACTAAATATATGTACACTATGTCATGTGTACTGTACATTGGCGTTTTTCCATGTTAGGTTCAGGATCACAGCCAAAAGATCAATCTTGTTTGTAACTGGCTTCAAGATGGGCCAACTGTGGTGGCACTGCAGAAATGCAGTGTTCCACAGTGCTGAATCTAGATGAAGAATTTCTGGGTTTCTGTCCCAAGGTCTCCCTGTCCATGCCAGGCCTACACACCCTTCCCAGGATCCTGGCTGGCTAAGGCTAGGAGTGATCATGGTGTGAAGACCCTATTGGAAACCCCTCTCTCAAAGAATAATGGGAGGAAGGAAGTAGGGAGGGAGGGAGGGAGGGAGAGGAAAGGAAAGGAGAGGAGAGGAGAGCAGAGAAGAAGAAAGTAAGGAAATGTATAATCCACATACAGATCCCAGTCTCTGCTACCTCTGCCCCACAAGGTGTCACTGTTGAAACGCAGATCTGCTTTATGGAAACTTTTCACAAGATGGAACTACAAGTGTTCTAACAGTGTGGTTCCAACATGTACAAACACAAAGAGCTCTTTTCCTAGGGCACACCTGCAGTGCTACAGTAAAATGTGTAAGGGCTAGAAACTTGTCCTTCTGGCCAGCAGTATTAAACCCAGGTGGGAACCAGCAGTTAGCGTAATGGCTGTGTCGCTGGACTCCCACGTAGTCGACCGTGGTTCGTGTCCCGGACCCGGTGGCTTAAAACTCACGCCGGGCGTGTGTGCGTGCGTGCCCAAGATCCCGAGAGGAGAATGGAGGAGAAGGGATTGCGGCGTGACCATCCCCCCTGGGGGGTGATTTCTCGCTTTCTGTCTCTATGTCTCTCTCTGTCTGTCTGGCGAGCGCACGCGCCCTACAGTGAAAATCTCTCAAAAAAAAAAAAAAAAAAAAACCCAGGTAAGCAGCCCAGCCTTCCCTCTTCTTTATGGTGAATTTCTCCTGGTATGATGTCTTCTGCTACAATTTCAGAGCAAGGCCACATCAGTCCCTCAGAGGGACTTATCTGAAGCAATGCAATCTAGTGACAGAATATCAAGAATCTCTGGCCAACAAGCATATTTCAAAATGCCCAGCTTCGCTAATCATTGGGAAAATGCAAATCAAAACCACAGGGAGGTGCCCCTCGCTCCAGTAACAATGGGTATTACATTAAAAATAAATAAGTAAAACACTAGGAAGAATGGATGCAGAGGAAGGGGAACTCTTTTACTGTCTGTGAGAATGTAAATTTGTACAACTGTTCTGAAAAACAATATAGAGATTCCTGAAGAAACTAAACTAGATCTGCCACATGATCCAACAATCCCATTATGAGGCATATATCCAAAGGAAAGGAAATCAATGTGTTGAAGAGATACCTGCACTCCAGTGTTCACTATAAAACGATTCACGATTGCCAAGGTGTGGAATCAACGTGTCTATCAACGGATGAGTGGATAAACAAAATGTGGTATATATACACAATGGAATACTATTTGGCCGCTAAAAATAATAAAATCTGGTTATTCGAGACAACATGGATGAACGTAGAGAATATTATGTTAAGTGAAACAACCCAGGCATAGAAAGAAAGAAAAATATCACATTTCTCATGAGTATGTAAAAACTAAGGAAGTTGATGTCATAGAAGTAGAGAGTAGAATGCTCATAACCAGATATTGGGTAGGGGGAAGGGAGGATAGAGATACGTTATTAAATAAAAATTATAGAAGGCCATTATTTTGGACTAAGTTCTTGGCCTTTGATGCAACAGATTAAACCACAATAGCACTCATGCTAAAATGTCACACGATCACACTGGAACTCTAGTGGGGAAACTAACAGATCTCCCAAATAGACCAGTGCTTCCAGAAAACAGAAGATTCCAGTGTACCCAAGTCAGCACAATGAGGAAATAACGCTTATGCTTGTGGTGTTCTTAGGAATGTACACCTAAAATAGCTTGAAACGTTATGTAGTATTTTATTTCATGAACATCCTTATTGCCCCAGTTCCTCTTGCACTATCTGCACACTTTGTAAGATTAGGCAAAGTGACTGCAGGTAACTATGAGGTCATCCTGCTTCCCTTATCCTAGAATTTAGCCAATCACTGCTGTACACGACTCCTTGCTACTTCCCACTCCCGCTTGTGACCTTTGCCTGTAAAGTCATATTGAAATATGGGAGACTTCAGCACACATTGTCTGGGGCAACTTGGATTCTGTGGTGCCTTGGTAACCACCCTAGCCCTGGCCCCAATAAAATTTTGCTTTACTTGCTTTGCCTCAGCCTTTTTGTTTAGGTTGACATTGGTTAACCAATATAAAATACAGTTTGACAAGAGGAGTGAGTTCTAGTATTCTATAGCATAGTAAGATAATTATAATTAATACTTTATATGTATATTTCAGACTATCTAAAAGAGAAAATTTCAAATGTCCCCAAAACAAAGTAATAATAAATATTTGATATGATGGATATTCTAGTTATGCTAATTTGATCATAATTGTGTTCTTTTATTAAAGAAGCACACTGTACACCATAATTATGTACAATTATTATGCTCTCCAATTAAGACCTTCTTTTTTTAGGTTTTGCCATAGGGTATGTGCATTCATCAGAGAGAGACAGAGAAAATGAAAAATCATCTCCTAGGGGCAATGGCCATGCTGCTATCCCTTTTCCTCCAGTCTCCTTTCCGGATTTTGGGCATGCACACTTGTGCCCCCGGCATGCTTTTCAAGCGGCAAGGTCTAGGCTTCCAACTGTCTGGCCATGTGGGAGTCCAACACCTTAACCATCATGCCACCTGTTGGTCCCCTCCAATTAAAAAATATTTAAAGGAAATGAAAAGACTTTGAAATCCCTACTGCCAGAGTTTGAATTCTTGTGTCTTGTTTTTTAAGAATTATTTTGTTTAACTTTTATTTATTTATTTTTAATTTGACTAGAATGGGACAGAGTGAGAGAGAGAGAGGGAAAGTGAGAAAGCAAGTCGCCAGGTCCAGGACTCGGACCACAGTTGGCTATTTGGGAGTCCAGCGTCCTTACACACCATGAAGTACATTGTCTAACACCCAGTAAAATATAATTAGACACATGAGCTATCAAAATGACATGAACAAAAACCAACAGAAATAAGTGATATCAAATAGCCCTGAAGGACTTCACATATTGGAATTATCAAATACAAATAGCAAAACAACTACATTTATTATGTTAAAGGACATAAAAGCAATGCTTGAAATTTTCAACAGAAATGTAATTTTTGCTTTACAAAAAAATTAATTAAAGACTAGGGCCAGCAGGTGACTTGGTGGTTAAAGGTGCTGGACTCCCACATGGCCAACCTACATCAAGTCCCGGACCTGGAGGCTTGCTTTCTCACTTCCCTTCTCTCTCCCTCTGTCTCTCTCTCTCTGGTCAAACTTTAAAATAATAATAAATAAATAAAGTTAAATAAAATCATTTTTAAAAAATTAATTAAAATGAAATAAATAAATTCAACAGGAAACTGGAATCTATAAAAAGTGATACAGCATATTTGTAAAGGAACCAGATAGGATTTTACAACAGAAAAGTACTATAAAGCAAATTTAATCAGTGAATGGGTTTAGCAGCAGACAGCAAATTGGAAGATACAATGAAAATATAACCATAAAACACTGCAACACTCTGCTGGGAATTATATTTGCATATATATAATAATGTAAACACTAAATATTGATTTGACCAACTATTAGGACATAACTATATTGAGAAGATTAATGATAGTAGGAGGAAGAATGGCATTATAAGATAAATTTTCATCTGCCAAAATAGTAAGTTGATAGATAATATCTGAAGGTGGTATATGCGTATTATTTACAAACAGGTAGAGGTGTAAATGCCAGGGAGACAGCTAGAAGAGTAAACAAGTCTGCTTCTCGGGAGGAGAAATGAAGAAAGCAGGGAGAGATGGTGCTATGGTTAGAGTTGTGACCCCTGAGACTTATGCTGTAACTTGAGACCCAGTGGGGCAGTGCTGGGGCTTGGGGCCCAGCGAAGTAGTAGGGCTATGGGGAAAATCCTTCATGAATAATTAATATAGGCTCTCTGGAAAACTGGTTGCTATAAAAAGTTGGCTGCAGCTGGTCTCTCTGCATGCGCCTACTCTCCTTTCAGCCTCTTTTGGCTGTGTTGTGGCATAGCATCAGAGAATGCCTAGATGCTGGTCCCAATGCTCTTGGACATTCCAGCCACCAGAATCATGAACCAAAATAAACTTTAATTCTTTTTTAAAAAATTATTTAATTAATGAACTTATTATTTTAAAAAGAATTATTTTATTTAACTTTATCCATTTATTTATTTATTTATTTATTTCAATTTGAGCAGAGACTGGGAGAAGAAGAGAGAGAGAGAGAGAGAGAGTGAGAAAGCAAGTCACCAAGTCCGGGACTTGTACTGCAGCTAGCCATGTGGGAGTCCCACGCCCTTAACTACCATACCACCTGCCAACCCCTATTTATTATTTTTTAATTTGCTATAGGGCACATGTGCTCACCAAAGAGCAAGAGGGAAAATGAGAAAGCAAGCCACGAGGTCTGGGACTTGAACTGTGGTCGTCCATGTGAGACTTCTAGCGCCTTAACTACCATACCACCTGCTGGCCCAAATTTTTTTTTGTTTATAAATCACCCATTGTCAGGTATTCTGTTGTAGCAACACATACTAAGAAATACTACATATATATTTTGGGGGGGAGGAGAGGATTTTGCTATAGGGCGCATGCGCTCGCCAGAAAGACAGACAGAGACAGAGAGATAGAAAGCAAGAAATCAGCCCCTGGGGGGATGGCCACACCGCAATCCTTTCTCCTCCATTCTCCTCTCGGGATCTTGGGCACACACGCACACCCGCCCGGCGTGAGTTTTAAGCCACTGGATCTGGGTTGCGAACCACGGTCGACCACGTGGGAGTCCAGCAACATAGCCATTACGCTAACTGCTGGTTCTGTGGCTTGCTTTTTCACTCTCACTTTTCCTCTCTCTCACTGTGTGTGTGTGTGTGTGTCTCTCACCAGTCAAATTAAAATACATGAACGAA
>NW_006210004.1:702864-705489 GCF_000334495.1 Tupaia belangeri chinensis | reverse complement strand
AATAAAAAAAATTAAAAAAAGATAATTCTTTAAAAAAAAAAAGAAAAAAAAAAAAAGGCCATGATCTTTGGCCACATGTGTGTTTGTCAAAAGCCAAGCTTCTTCCTCAAGTAGTGTACTTAGATAGAATTTGACTTAGATTCAGTAGGCAGAACAGTACAAGGAAGTATAGCTCTTTAAAATGTTCGGTAATTGCAAATAGGGATTATTTATTACATAACCAACACCTCCTAAACAACATCTGCTTTGACAGAGAGATAATCCAATGCAAACTGAAGTGAGTATTTCCTTGGGAAATTTATTTAGAACTTTCTGTTCCTGCATGATTTGACCTGCCCTTTATAAAACTGTGAGTCATTCTAACCAATAGGCTTCACTGCTAGGGGGCAAGTGATGATTGCATTTTGAATCCAACACATTATAACTGGTGTATCCAGTCTTAACAGTTGAAAGAGATTATAACTGTGGAGAGCATTGCTGTTGAAAGAAATTGTTATGGTACAGCACAGTACAACACAGCCTCTTTTTTTTTTTCTTGAGAGGTTTTTGCTATGGGCACATGCACTTGCCAGAAGACAGAGAGAGAGACAGAGAGACAGAAAGCGAGAAATCACCCCCAGGAGGGATGGCCAGGCCGCAATCCCTTCTTCTCCATTCTCCTCTCGGGATCTTGGGCACGCACGCACATGTGCCCAGCATGAGTTTAAGCTACCAGGTCCGGGACTCAAACCGCGGTCGACTACATGGGAGTCCAGCGATACAACCCTTACACCAACTGCTGGTCCCAATATATCGATTTTTCCTAAATTGCTCTGTTTGAGTCCCAGACCCAATGGTTTGAAAATCAAACTGGGGGTGGGGGGTGGGGGCGACCAGCAGTTAGCCTAACAGCTGTGTCACTGAACTCCCATGTAGTCGACCGTGATTTGAGTCCTGGACCCAGTGGTTTAAACTCATTCTGGGCACATGTGTGTGCGTGCCCAAGATCCCGAGAGGAGAATGAAGGAGAGAGAATTATGGCCTGGCCATCACCCCCCCCCGGGGGGAGTGATTTCTCACTTTCTGTCTCTGGCAAATACATGCGCCCTATAGCAAAAACCTCTCTCTCTCTTTTTTTTTAATCATTCTTTTTTAAAAAATAATTATTTATCTTTTATTTATTCATTTGTTGATTTTTTTAATTTGACCAGAGAGAGACAGAGGGTGAGAGTGAGAGAGAGAGGAAGTGAGAAAGCAAGCCACCAGATTCAGGACTCGAACCCTGGTTGGCCATGTGGGAGTGTCCAGTGCCTTAACCACCATGCCACCTGCTGGTCCCACAAAAATCTCTCTTTAAAAAAAATAAAAGTTAAGCAAATAAAAAAACGCAAAAAAATTCTAAATTAACTCATGGTGTCCAGGAAATTTCAAATGAAGAAGTGTGGAAGGGGAATAATTCTACCACAAATGAAAGCTATAGTAATTAAATCACCTTAGCACATGCAAAGAAATAGATCCATGGAACAGAATAAAGGACCTAAAATATATCCACATACTTATGTGGAGCTAGTTTCTACTGAAGATGGCACCTTAAATCAGTGGACGAATTAAAGATTTTCATTATATTTGATATCAAAGCAATTATGTAACTTCAGGTGGGCAAAAATGCTGAATCCATACTTCATTCTTTCAACAAAGTTTCAGAGGAAGCACATTTTTTAATCTAATAACAAACAAACACTTCTAGAAGATAGCTAGCAGGGGAACATATATGTATTACTGTAGAATGAGGAAAACCTTATTAAGTAGTATACAAAGTCCAAATACCAGATATTATAAACAGAGTCAAAACTAAATGATTGAGAAAAATATTTGCAACACCTTTGGTAAGCTGATCTCTACAATGAAATCCTATAAATCAGTAAAAGTAAAAATACACAAAAGAAAAAAAAAGACAATTCAGAGAAAAATAAATACTGATGAACAATAAACTCCTAAAAAGAGACTTAGCTTCATCCACAAGAAGTGAATAAACAATAGAAAATATTTTTCATATATATATATATATTTAGAGAGAGCAATTTTTGCTATAGTGTGTGCTCACCAGAGAGACAGAGAGACAGAAAGTGAGAAATCACCATCCGAGGGGATGGCCACACCACAATCTCTTCTCCATTCTTCTCTCAGGATTTTGGGAACACACGCACACATGCCCGGCATGAGTTTCAAACCACTGGGCCCAGGACTCTAACTGCAGTTGATTATGTGGGAATCCAGTGTCGTAACCATTTCACTATCTGCTGGTCCCTATTTTTCATATTTTGAATTGCAAAATTTCGAAGTTCAATCCTGAATAGTGCTAGTGAAAGTGTAGGAAGATAACAACATTCATATGGAATTGGTGTTACTGTAAATTGGTTGGACTTTTGTATAAAAAAATTTGTCAGTTCCTATAAATATGAAGTGTATAGACCCTTGTTTTTACCAAGTTCATGGTTGGAAATGCTCCAAAAGTTCTGCAAGACAGAATGCATAAAGATGTTCAGTGAAGCATCATCTATAATAGTGAAACCAACCCAAAAGGAAAATCTAGAAACAACCAAATTGTCAATTAACAGGGGTTTTTTTTTGTTTTTTTTTTTTTTT
>NW_006210004.1:702195-702480 GCF_000334495.1 Tupaia belangeri chinensis | reverse complement strand
TTTTTTTTTCTCATCACAACACACATATGAATTTTCCATCCAAAATACACTGTGCATTGGCTCAATCAAGCACATCAACATATATGTTCTCAGCAAATGATTTCCCAATTTTTGTGTCCTGCATACCTTGCCTTTTGTTTTGCCATCCTAGATTCCCCATCCCCACCCTCTGCCATGTCCCATCTTCCTCCTCCATTGTCCCTGACATTCATGATTGCCCTCAATGCCTTCCGCCCCCCCCATTCAATTGTTCTACCAATGAACTCAATTAGTCTAAGTATATCC
>NW_006210004.1:699349-701455 GCF_000334495.1 Tupaia belangeri chinensis | reverse complement strand
CCGTGGGGGCACGGGGCCCCGGCGGGAGGGGGGGGGGGGGGGAGGCGCATGCGGCAGCAGCAGATGCTGCCGCCGGCTTAGCAGAGCCCCGGGGGGACACGCAGAGCCCGGAAGGGCCCGCGACGTCCCCAGGCCGGATCAAGGCTTGGCGCCCGGCGTAACTCCACTTCTCCTGCCCTTTTTTTTTTTGAGAGGTTTTTTGCTATAGGGCACGTGCGCTCGCCAGAAAGACAGAGAGACAGAAAGCGAGAAATCACCCCCCCTCTGCCCCAGGGGGATGGCCATGCAGCAATCCCTTCTCCTCCATTCTCCTCTCGGGATCTTGGGCACGCACGCACACGCGCCCGACGTGAGTTTAAGCCACCGGGTCCAGGACTCGAACCACGGTCAACTACGTTGGAGTCCAGCAACATACCCATTACGCTAACTGCTGGTCCCTAACAGGGTTTTAATAGCTAACAGAGAATACTCTGCACCCATGTAAGGGAGATTGGTTTGTGCCGATACAGAAATGATATATAATGGGGCATTTGGTTTAATTAACTAGTCCCTTTATTAAAGAGTAGCCATATTCACCACTCATAGATTATAGTAACAATGAAACACAAGCATAATATTAAGCTCCCCTAAATATAGCTTTTTGCTGCCTTGTCCCTCAACGTTGTCATTAACATCACAGTAATGGCAAAGCAAAGGCTGTTACAGTCTTGTATGATGAGGTAGAATAGAACTGACTGAGAATACAGACTGGTAATTATCTATTGCTAGTTAACAAATTACTCCAAAATACAGCAGCTAAAATGTAAATCCTTTAGTATCTCACAATTGCTGTGGGTCAGAAATCTGGGAGTGGCTTAGCTGGATGGTTCTGGCTCAAGGTCTTTCATGAGACTGAACCAAGGCTGTTAGTTCTGAGTGCAGTCATTTTTTTTTAAGAGAGGTTTTTACTATAGGGTGTGTGCACTCTCCGGAAAGACAGAGACAGAGAGACAGAAAGTGAGAAATCGCCCCCCAGGGGAAAGGCTATGCCACAATCTCTTCTCCTCTATTCTCGTCTCGGGATCTTGGGTATGCATGCACATGAGCCCGGCGTGAGCCTCTGGGTCCAGGACTCAAACCATGGTCAACTATGTGGGAGTCAGCGATATAACCATTATGCCAGCTGCTGGTTCCCATTCTGGCTGCAGTCATTTTAAAGTCATGCAAGCAGTTGTTGACCATCCTCAGTTCTCATGGGCTGTTGGCTGGAGGCCTGCGTTCCTCACTGTGGGGGCCTTTCCTTATGGCTGCTAGACACAGCAGCTGGCTTCCCCTGGAATGAGTGACCCAAAAAAGAGAGAAACAAGGTACCCAAGACAGAAGCCACATTCTAATCTCAGAAGTGACATGCCAACTTTTCTGCTATACGCTATTGGTCTCCCAGTCCAGCCTGGTATAATGTGTGAAGTCACCACACAAGGTGTGACTACCTGGGGCAGGATGAGACCTATTATGGAGGTTCGCTACCACACAGGCTCTGTAGTCAGATGCCAAGGTTTGAATGCTGAGCCCTGTGGACCACTTCACACCATCTGCCTCAGTTTATACATATATAAATGATAGCTATTACTTGTAAAATGTTGAATGAGTCGATTTTTCAAGTGGCGTAATTTCTTGCACATTAAGTCTTCATACACATATTATTCTCTAAATTAACTTAGGTATCTATAGTGCTCATTTTAAATCATTAGCTTATAATCATCTTTCTACCAGTTCCCAAATCATCTTTGCAACTGCAAAAACGCAGTTATAATATTTTCTGTATCTTAAATGTCATGTATCTTGTGAACCACAAGAGGGAGCCCATGTCATAAAGGAGCCCAGAAACATAAAGGAAGTGGCTTAGAATCCTTACTACCAAGAATGGTAAGGGTAATTCGTAAGATCTATTCCCATGAACAGACAGAGCTAACAGTACCCTGACATCCGCACCCTCTGCTCCTTCCTCCCACAGCCAGCCAGCATTGTTTCTAAGGACTCCTTGAGAAAACTTAAACAGGATACTCCCAAGAGCGAGAGGGTGGGGAGGGTTATCTTGGTAGGGAGTGACCCTGGGCTGGGAAAGAG
>NW_006210004.1:680569-699187 GCF_000334495.1 Tupaia belangeri chinensis | reverse complement strand
CTATTCCCAACTGGTTCTGGTGGCTGAGCTTCCCCTCGTTAGGGAGACCCATTCCTTTTGGAGCTGACTATGCTTAATGCATATGTAATCATTAGGTGAGAAACAAATCTTTTTTTCCCACCATCCTGGGGCCGATGATAGGAAAAGAGCCAACAGGGACACAACAGAAGACCGTCCTAGGAGGTTACGCCAGCCCATGGCTGAAGCTAGAGGAGCTAAAAGGGACACTACCGATTTCAGACTGCCGGAGCGTGAGTCTGCAGAATCACTGCTTACAATAGATAATTATGAAAAGTGGGACTTGCTTCATTTTTATACTCTATAAAAATTACATTCATTTTCAATAGCATTAGTTTTCAGCTTTGTACCCCATTTTTGGTGGAAACTTTATGAATGATGACTAGGCTTGGCTCTTCTGAAAGGAATTTCCATGTTTTTCCTTTCTTTGCATCATTAATACTTTTTAAAAAACATATGATATATACTTACATGTATAAAAAATTGCTCTCAATGAAGAATTCTAGAATTTAGTGCTCCCTGTAGGATGTGATTTTTCTCTGAATAAACAGGAATTGGGACCAGCTCTGTAGCTTAGTGATTAAGGAGACTGGATTCCACATGGTTAACTCCTGTTCAAATCCAAACTCCTGAGAGGATGGAGAAATGGAGGAAGGAGGATTATATCTTGACCAAAGCCCACTGGAGGGTGCTTTCTCCCTCTCTTTCTGTCTCTCTCTATCTCTTTCTCTGGTGAGCAAACACACACACACACACACACACACACAATCCTGCCCTCAAGAGAGGTTATTATCCAGTGAATCTGAAAGTGTTTTATTATACTTGGTTTTGCTATCATCCAATGCATTTTGCTGTAGCAGGCTATGCTGGATTTGCATTTAACCATATAAATTTACACCGTATTAATTTTCACTGAAAAAGCATATTTTCTCAAATTGTTAAAAACATGACTCTAAGATAGTACATACACAGTTTTAGTTAACTCATTAATGAAGGAATCAAAACAAAGAGAAAATACTTTGATAAATTATAAGAAACTGGGATATATGTGTCAGGGGGAAAAGGAATGCATGAAAGCAAGTTGTTAAGATATAAAACTGGCTTATGTCCTACAGGACAATAAAACAATAACCTTTGGATGATTATTTTCTCTACCAAAGAGGCGGAAAAAAATTCACAAACAACCTTTTTTTTTTTTTTTTTTTGAGAGGTTTTTGTTATAGGGAACGTGTGCTTGCCAGAAAGAGACAGAGACAGAAAACAAGAAATCGCCCCCACACAGGGGGGATGGCCACACCAAAATCCCTTTTCCTCCATTATCAACATGGGACATCGGGCACACACGCACACATGCGTGGCGTGAGTTTAAGCCACCAGGTCCGGGACTCAAATCGCAGTCGACTCAACGGAAGTCCAGTGACACAGCCATTACACCAACTGCTGGTCCCACCTTGCCATTTTTTTTAAAAGAGATTTTTCCTATAGGGCACACGTGCTCGCTAGACAGACAGACAGAAAGTGAGAAATCATCCCCAAGGGGGGATGAGCACACTGCAATCCTTCTCCTCCATTCTCTCCTCAAGATTTTGGGCATGGGCACATATGTGCCCACTGTGAGTTTCAAATCACGGAGCCCAGAATTCGAACTATGGTTGACCACGTGGGAGTCCAGCACCTTAACCACTATGCCACCTACTGGACCCCCTTACCAGCTTTAACAAGTTAACATCTAGCTTTACAGAGATGTGAGAAATCTAGGCCCTAAACAACTGTTAGTCAAATAAAGATATATTTACTGAGAGATACTGGCTCAGGTGGGGCTACCAGAAACCAGTGGCTGCACGAGTCAGCAGGTAGCATAGAGGATAAGACACTAGAGCCCACGTGGCCAACTCCACCACTGGAGTCCCAGACTCAGTGGCTCGAAAATCACACTGGGCATATGTATGTGTGTGTCCAAGGGATAATAGAGGAAAAGGGATTGTGGCATAGCCATCTCCCCGGGGGATGATTTCTCACTTTCCCTCCCTGTCTCTTTCTGGCAAGCGCACATGCCCTATAGCAAAAAACTAAAATATTAAAAAAAATTTTTTTAAAGGAAGTGCTCTAGGGACCAGCAGTTAGCCTAATGGCTACGTCGCTGGACTCCCACGTAGTCAACCGCGGTTCGAGTCCCGGACCCAGTGGCTTAAAACTCACGCTGGGCGCGTGTGCATGTGTACCCAAGATCCCGAGAGGAGAATGGAGGAGAAGGGATTGTCTGGCAAGCGTATGCACCCTATAACAAAAACCTCTCCAAAAATAAATAAGTAAATAAATAAATAAAAAGGAAGTGCTCTAAGTGTGATATTTTAAAATAATCTAATAATCTTCTTTTCCCTTTTGTCCAATTTTTGGAAATTTTTTTCTGGACAGTACATATTATTGCCAAAATTATATACTTCGACATGGGAAAATGAGTGACAAACAGTATGCCTGATCCCCTTATGACTACTTTCTGGGATGGATTTGAGATAAAAATCTACTCCTTCAGGACCAGCAGATGGCATAATGGTTACATCACTGAACTCCTACACAGATGACTACAGATCATATCCCAGACTGGGTGGCTTACAATTCATGCTGGGCACACATGCGTGCATGCCCAAATCCTGAGAGAAGGGAGGAGAAGGGATTGCTGCAAGGCAACTCCTCTGTGGGGAGATTTCTCACCTTCTGTTTTTCTGTCTCTCTGGCAAGCACACACACCCTAAAGCAAAAATCTCTGCCGCCCATTCCCCCCCCCCAAAAAAAAATCTACTCTTCCAGGCCAGCAGATGTAGTAGTGGTTACCTCAACAACAGTTCGAGTCCCACACCCAGTGCCTTGAAACTCAACACTGGGCATGTGTGCATGAGTGCCCAAAATCCCAGGAGGTGAAATGAGAAGGGATAATGGCTTGGCCATTTCCCCCCTTCCCCACAGGAGAGTGATTTCTCATTTTCTCTCTCATTGTCTCTGTCTCTGGCGAGTGTATGTACCCTAAGGCAAAAAAAAAAAACCTCTAAAAACAAACCAAAAAATCTACTCTTCCTTCAGTTCTTCTCAGTATCCTGGGGACTTTGAGCAATGAGTATGAGGCGAGTTTTTAAAATCATAGATTTTTCCAAAAGGTCACTTAAATGCAAGCCAACTAATTCATGTGGTACTGGTCCAAAGAAACACAGACTGTTCCAACACAGCTGGAAAAATTGACTGTGTGGTCCCAAATTGGAGCCATAGCAAGGATTTCCAAGGCTAAATTTTACTATTTTAAATTTTGGCATACAATGCTGAATTTAGAAGCCAGATAAATCATACAAAGATGCTTTTGTCATATTAGTGTTTTTTAATGACTCTCTTTTGAGGAGGTAACTATAGTCATGTGCTGCATATTTGGTCAACTATAGACTGACATTCAACAGTGGTGGCATAAGATGACAATGGAGTTGAAAAATTCTTACAACCTACTGATGACTGGAGTACCATTTTTTCATCTTTTATGCCATATTTTGCTGGCCTTTTCCATGTTTAGATATGTTTAGATACATAAATATTAACCATCATGTTACAATTGTCTTCAGTATTCAGCATAGTCACATAGTGTATGGGTTTTTTGTTTGCTTGTTTATTTTCAGTTTGCTATAGGGCAGTTATGCTTGCCAGAGACGGAGATAGAGAAAAAGTGAGAAATCACACACATACACGCACACACACACACGCACAAACATGAGAACACACGGGGGCGGGGGATGGCCATGCCACAATCCCTTCTCCAATCACCCCTCAGAATTTTGGGCACCCATGCACATGCACCCAGCATGATTCCCAAGCCACCAGGGCTGGAACTCAAACCGTACAATTGGCCATGTAGAATCCAGCTGCTTTAACCTCCCCACCCATTCACATAGGCATGCATGTTCAAAATACTGAAAGGAAGAGAAATAGAAGGAAAGGGATTGTGACATTACCATTCCCCATGGGGAGGAGTATGTTTTTTTCTTTCTCTTTCTCTTTCTCTTTCTCTTTCTCTTTCTCTTTCTTTTTCTCTTTCTCTTTCTCTTTTTCTTTCTCTCCCTCTTTCTGTTTCTCTCTAGCAATTTTTTTTTTGGAGAGGTTTTTGCTATAGGGCGCATGTGCTCGCCAGACAGACAGAGAGAGACAGAAAGTGAGAAATCAATCCCAAGAGGGATGGCCATGCCACAATCCTTTCTCTTCCATTCTCTTCTTGGGATTTTGGGCATGCATGCACACACGCCCGGCGTGAGTTTTAAGCCACTGGGTCCGGGACGCGAACCGCAGTTGACTACAGGGAGGTCCAGTAACATAGCCATTACGCTAACTGCTGGTCCCTCTAACAATTTTTTTCTGAGAGAGATTTTTGCTGTATGGTGCATGCCCTCACTGGAGAGACAGAGAGAGACAGAAAGTGAGAAATCAATCCCAAGAGGGATGGCCATGCCACAATCCTTTCTCTTCCATTCTCTTCTTGGGATTTTGGGCATGCATGCACACGTGCCCATTGTGAGTTTAAGCTACTGGGTCCAGGCCTTGAACCGCAGTCTACTACGTTGGAGTCCAGCAATGTAACCATTATGCCATTATTGCATTAGTAAGAATTAGTAAGAATTCTTTTGTTTGCAAGCGAGAGAAACGCAACTCATGTTAGCTCACATGGAAAAGAGTTGGTTACTTTCCATCCCAGTTGAATTTTGGGACTTACAATCTTTCAGGGCCCATGTTTTTTTCCTACAATCAGAGGCTATGTCTGTATTTCGGAAAACTCTTTTTCCAACTAATAAGAAAAAAAGCCCTGGAGAGTAATTGGTCCGGCTTAGCTCATATGCCTGTATCTGAACCAGTCACAGTCACTGTACCCAGGCCTGGTTACCTGCGGGTAAGTGAATTTTTTTTTGGCAAGGTTTTTGCTATAGGGCGCGTGTGCTCTCCAGAAAGACAGAGAGAGACAGAGACAGAAACAAGAAATCATCCCCTAGGGGGGGATGGCCACGCCACAATCCCTTCTCCTCCATTTTCCTCTCAGGATCTTGGGCACGCACGCACACATGCCTGGCGTGAGTTTAAGCCACCAGGTCCGGGACTCGAACCGCAGTTGACTACATGGGAGTTCAGTGACATAGTCATTACTCTAACTGTTGGTCCCTGGGTGAGTGAATATTGAGCAGTTGATCAGAACCACATAACATGAGTCTCTACAGGAAAGAGGTGTCCTGGTACCAGAGTAAGAGAAAAGGAATGCAAATCACACTCAAAACAATAGGTATCCAGAAGTTTACTTACTGTTCTTGGCAAAGCAAATACACAGATAATAAGACAGGGATACTTCCCTTGAAGGACCCATACATCTCAGTTTCCTTTTTTCCTTCCTCAGTCTTTTAACAATTTAGGAAATTGCTTTACCTTGTTTGTAAGGCAGTATTGCAGACTGAAACCTTTTGGTTTCTATATAAAGACTTTAGAGATCTGAGAGTTCCTTTTTCTGAATTATACTCGAGAACAACTCCTGACTCCTGACCACTTTGGGATTCTTCCACTCACAGTGAGAACAAAAACATCTTAAATTAAGAACGGTGTTTGCCAACTGGGCTTGTAACTAAAATACAACTGGTAAAACCAGAGACTTCTCTTACCGAAATAAGGAATGCATGACTGAAGTAGTTCTAAGGAAAAGAACACCAATCCAGATTCACCAATCATGATATAGGTGTGCCTTCAACGTGTTCATACGTGTCCTGGGCATACTTTACATGTGCACATCATTCGTGCTCACTCCACCCAGAACAGGAACCTGTAGAGTCAAGGTCTGTTTAACGTATTACTAAGGTAGGTAGGTGTGTGTGTGTGTGTGTGTGTGTGTGTGTGTGTGTGTAGGGGTGTGTGTATACAAAACTACAAATGCCAAGACCCTACATCTAATTTACCTGCCTCCTTTGTTTTCAAGATCCACCATTTATAATATGACTTCAATACATTTATCATTGAAAAAATAACCTGAAAGATCGTTGTCTAGTCTCTTGCTTCGGGACAGATCTATACCTGATTCCACCTAGGCATTAATCTCAGGCAATGACATTCCAGCCAGCCTTGGTAATTCATTTCACTGGGGCCCTTCCCTAGCACCCAACCCAGAACTTTGTTGGGTTGGAGAACAAGATGGCACATAAATGAAGGAAAGCTTTAATGAGTTTTGGAGAGAAAGAGATCAAGCCACAGGAAAGAACAGATTTTGGAATGAGTACAGGAGAATTTAAGAAATTATGTGATTCAGGTCAGCTTGGGGTATGGTGGTTAGTGGCTAGATTCCACATGGAGAACTACAAGGTTCAAGTCTTGGACTCCATGGTTTGAGAAAAATGCCAGGCGCGTGTGTGTGTGCCCAAAATCCCAAGAAGGGAAAGGAGAAAAAGGGACTGCAGTGTGCTTTCTCTCTTTCCTTTTCTCTTTCTCTCTGTCTCTCTCCAATAAGCACACATGGCCTCAGGCACATTTCTAAAAAAATTATGTGGTTGGATTTTCTGTTAATCATAATAGATGAGCCATATCTATTTCTCTGCTCCATCCAAAAACCCCAAGAAAATAATAGCTGAACTTCTAAGTTTTGTATGAGGTATACTTGACATATAATAAACCATCCATTTAAAATGTATGGCTTTATGAGTATGTATGTGTGTGCACACCACCACCACTACAATCAAGATAATGAATAAATCTATCATCTCCCAAAGCTTCTTTGTGTCCTCTTATCATCTTTTTCCAACTCTTCCCCATGCCATACACTTTCCCAGGCAAACACAGACCTTTTTTTCTGGTCAGTATACATTAGTTTGCATTCTGAATTTTTTGAAAATGAAAAAATGCAGTAGATAATCTTGTATGTCTGGCTTTTTTTACTCAACATAGATAGATTTATCATTTTTCAGAATGTATGAACAATTCATCCACTTCATTTATGTATTTATTTTCTGCTGGAGTGCACATGCACTCTCCAGAGAGATATAGAGACAGAGAGAGCATCCCCATGGGGAATGGTCATGCTACAATCCCTTCTCTTCCATCTCTTTCCTTTTGGGATTTTGGGCAGAACCCACATACATCCAGCATATTTCTCAAGCCACTGTGTTCAGGACTCGACTTGTGGAGTCAGCCATGTGGGATCTAACTGCTTCAAACAGCACAACAGGCTGTGGAGATGATTCAGTCCATCCCCATTATGTTACTTTTTTTCTTTTCTTTTCTTTTTTTTTTTTTTTTTTAGGTTTTGCCATAGGGCACATGCACTTGCCAGAGACAAAGATAGAAAGAGGGAAAGTGAGAAATCACTTGCCTGGAGGATGGCCACACCTCAATCCCTTTTCCATTCTTCTCTAAGGATTCTGGGCATGCATGAACATGCACCTTATGTGATTTTCTAGCTGCTGGATCTGGGACTGGAACCGTGCAGAAGGTCATGTGGGAGCCCAGCACCTTAACCACCATGCCACCTGCTGGCCTTGTTACTTTTTTTTAAGAGAGATTTTTGCTTTATAGCATTTGTGCTCAGCAGAGAGACACAGAGAGAGACAGTGAGAAATCACCCCCCAGGGAAGATGGCCATTCAGCTGTCCCTTCTCCACTCTCCTCTTGGAATTTTAGGCATGCACACACGTGTTCTACATGATTTTGAAGCCACTAGGTCCAGAACTCAAAACGCAGTCAGCCATGTGAGAATCCAGCAACGTAACTACTACACCATCGGCTGGTCCCCGTAGTACTTTTTATATGGATAGTACCACATTCTATTTTTCCATTACTTGTTGGACATTTGTGTCATTTCCAGTTTGGGCTTATTACACGAAGTTTCTACATATGTATATATGTATACAAGTCTTAGAATAAATATTAGAATAAATATGCCCTTGGGTGACTACCTAGGATTAGAATAGCAGGATTGTATGACAAGTATATGTTCAGCTTTTAAGAAATTGTCAAGTTGATTTCCAAAGTGGTTATTGGATTTTATATTCCCCTTAAAGTGTAGGAATGTTCCAGTTCTTCCATGTCCTTGCCTTGGTATATCAGTCTTTTTACTTTTCTCCACTTTAGTAGATAAGCCATGGCATCTCATCTGATTTCAATTTTCATTTTCTTAAGCACTAATGATGTTGAGCATCTTCATCCATAAATCTTCTTTGGTGAAGTGTCTGTTGAAGACTTCTGTCCATATTTGCATTGGTTTCCTATTATTGACTTTGAAAGCTCTTAATATAGTCTAGATGCAATCCTTTATTATAATTCTACCTAGAAGTATTTTCCCTGAGTCTATGGCTTGGCTCTTTATTGTCCCGACAGGATCATTTGATGAGCAGAATTGTGCTCCTGGTGTTGTATCTAAGGAATCTTTGTCTAACCCAAAGTCACAGAGTTTTCTCCTACATGTTCTTCTGGATATTGTATACTTTTAGGCTTTACGTTTAGGTCCATGATTCACTTTTAGTTAATTTCTATGGATGATCTGTGCCATGTTTGGTTTTGGTTGTGTGTTTCTATGTTTTTGTATTTTTTCTTGCCATAGGGTGTGTGTGCTTATCAAAGAGAGACAGCGGAGAAAACAATGAGAAATCGTCACCTCCCCAGGGAAGTGGCCACGTCTTAATTCCTTCACTACTCACCTTCTGGGATTCTGCTCATGCACAGAATCCATGTGATTATACATACTCCATATGATTTTCAAGCTGTGATCAGGGACTGGAACCTTGATCAACCATGTGGGAGTCTAGCACCTTAACCACCAGACCTACTGGCCTCTGAACTTTTTTTTTTTTTTTTGCTTTGTTTGTTGTTGTTGTTGTGTATAGATGCCCAATTGTTCTTTTATAAATATTTGTTTAAAAGATTATCCTTTCTCCATTGAATTGCCTTTGCATATTTCTGGAAAATCTATTGTTCATATGTAAATAGGTATCTTTCTGTTCTGTTGTCCTATTATTTTCTCTTTGTGCCAGTACCACTCTATCTAATTTCTATAGCTTTATTAGTCCTGAAATTAGATGATGTTAGTTTTGTTGCTTCTCCAAGTTATTTTAGCTATTACCAGCCTTCACGTTTTAATTTTTTTTTTTTAAAGGTTTTGTGCTTGCTGGAGAGATGGACGGAGACAGTGAGAGGGAAAGTGAGAAATTACCCTGGGATTTGGGGCAGGCATGCACATATGCCTTGCATGATTTTCTAGCCACCAGGTTTGGGACTCGAACTACAGTTAGCCATATGGGAGTTCAACATTCAACACCTTAACCGCCATGCCACCTGCTGGCCTCTTTCACATTTTGATTTTAATTTTAAAATTGGTTTGTCAATTTTTATATAAAGTCTCACTCACTCTTTCTGTCTCTCTTGCTTTCTGTTGCTCTGTCTCTCTGGCAAGTGCATGCACCCTATAGCAAAAATTTCTCTCTCTAAAAAAAAAAAAAAATTCTACTAGGATTTTTATTGGAATTTCATTGAATTTAAAAATCAATTTGGGAAGTTGACATCTACATAATATTGAGTCTTTTAATCCATGAACATAGTAAATTACTTCATTTATTCAGATTTTTAAAAATTTCCCTTGGCAATGTTTTTTGTAACTTTCAGTTCATGAATTTTCACATCCTTATTGCCATTTCATTTTGTTATGTTATTTAAATTTAGGATGTTTCTAAGATTCTTAAGTTAATATTATTCCTGGCTAGTATATGGAAACATAATTGATTTTTGTAAAAATATATCTTGGATAATGCACCCTACCTTAACTAATTCATTAATTCTACAAGCTTTTTAGTTCATTTTATTGGACTTTCTACATAGACAATCATATTACTCAGAGTTTTACTTCTTTTCTGATCTGGATAATTTTTCGTTCTTTCTTTCTTTTTTTTTTTTTTTTTTTTTTTTCTTCTAATAGCCCTGGCTAGAAATTCCAGTAAAATGTTGAGTAGAAGTGGCAGGAGTGAACATATTTGTTTTGTTATTAATCTTAGGAGGGAGGCATTTGATCTTTTGTCATTAAATATTACATTAGCTGTAGATTTTTTTGTAGATGTCCTATATGAAGTTAAACAAGGTCTGATCTCTTCTTACTTATCTAGAAACTGGATTCTCTAAAATGTTTTATGACTAGGGGGCCAGCAGATGGCATGGAAGTTAAGGTGGCTGGATCCAACAAGGCCAACTGTGTGGTTCAAATCCTGGACCTGGTGGCTTGAAAATCACTGCAGGCATGTCAATGTACATGAGCAAAATCCCAAGAGGAGACTGGAGGAAAGAGGACTGAGATATGGCCATCCATCCTGGGGCTAATTTGTAACTCCCCATGGCCCCTCTCCATCTCTCTTTCTCACAAGCCCACATGCCCTACAGCAAAAACTAAAAAAAAAAGTTATGTGACTGAACTTCCAACTAAAATAGCCAATCAAGTATATTCACTTCTCTACATCCATTTCTCTGCTCCTTCCTAAATACTCACCAAAATAATAATAAGTGAACATTTTAATTGCCACAGGCCATGTATGTCCACCAGAGAAAGATAGAGAAAGAGGGAGAGGTAGAAAGCACCCCTCAATGGAGCATGGTCATACTGCAATCACTTCATTTCTCCACCATGTCAGGATTTGGGGCATGCATGCTCAAGTGCCTGACATGTTTTTCAAGCCACCAGGGGCAAGATTCAAACTCCCTTAACCACTAAGTCACAAGGACGGCCCAGATGACTTTTCCTTTTTAACATATAGATCTATATGAATAAAGAATACAGACTATAATATTAGCAGCAGAAAGTAGGTAAGGAGTGAAAATTGACTTGGCAGCACTGAAAAAGCTGACAACTTACCTCCCTTCCCATCATGGAGAAGCAGGACAAAGCTGAAAAGAACCAAGCCAACTTGAAGAACAAAAACCTTATAAAAAGTTGATTTGGGGACCAGCTGGTGGCGTGGTGGTTAAGGCACTGGACTGCCACATGGCCTACCTTGGTTTGAGTCCTGGACCTGGTGGCTTACTTTCTCACTTTCCTTTGCTCTCTCTGTCTTTCTCTGGTCAAATTAAAAATTAATAATATTGAGGCCAGCGGGTGGCATGGCGGTTAAAGACATTGGACTCCCACAGGGCCAACCACAGTTCAAGTCCTAGACTTGGTGGCTTGCTTTCTCACTTTCCCTTTCTCATTTGTTCTCTCTGTCTCTCTCTTTGTTATGTGTCCTATAACAAATTCCAAAAAAGTAAAATTAAATAAAATAAAATAGATAATTATAGAAAATACTAATAACATTAAATTAAAAATTTTGAATTCTTTTTTAAAGAAAAGGTTAGTTAACAGGTATAAAAATACAGTTACATAGAAGGATTAACTTCTAGTGTTCCAGCACAGTAGGAAGATTATAGTTAACAATAATCTTTGACTTATTTCAAAATAGCTAGAAGAGAAGATTTTTAATGTTCCCAACCCAAAGTAATAATAAATATTTGAGGTGAGGGATAGGCTTATTTTCCTGATTTGATTGTTACATATTTTATATATACATATATGTATATATTGAGTTATTGGAAAAGTTATGACATATTTTTCCATGTTTTTCTATGGAAAAATGTGTCACAGCTTTTCCAACAACCCAATATGTGCATCAAAATATCACACTATAACTCATAAATATGTATAGTTATTGTGTTCAATTAAAAGAAAAAAACAAGACTTGAACTCAGAGGTAGTCTGAAGGTAAGGTGAAATGGTAGGAGATTTGCTTGATAATATATATAAGAAGCAGCTAAAACACCAGTTCAGGATATGAGTTCATGTTCTTTACCACCAAAATGACATTCTTCTTCCACTGCAACATAAGATTGGGGGTTTAAACACCAGAAAATTCGAAACAAAGAGAACCTAAGAGAGAGCTGAGGGCAGGGCTGAGCTATTGCAGCTGAAGTGTAATAATGAGACTAGGAGGGGGAAAAAAGTTTGAGACTCGACCCTGACCTAATGGTGAAGAAAGTTAGATCCTATATGACTGACCACACAGTTTGAGTCCAGGCCTTGCTGCTTAAAAAACACACCAGGCATGTGCACATGCATGTCCCAAATCCTGACAGGATAGAGAAATGGACAAGAAGGGATTTCAACATGACCACATCCCACTGGGGGATTCTTTCTCCTCTCCCTTTCTCTCTCTCTCTGTCTCTCTGTCTCTCTCTCTGTCTACCTCTGGCAAGTGTACACACCCTCCTGCAACAAGAACAAGAAGATAATATAAAAGTTTAGGTATTTATTTGGGAAAAACTCTAGCATCCTTTCCCTGCTAAATTTCAGAATATTTTACCCATTGTATGAGTTTCCTAGGGTTACTGTACCAAGCATCATAAACTGAGGAACTTAAAATGACAAGACACTTATTGTCGAACGGTTCTGGAGGCTGGAAGTCTGAAATTAAGGTGTTGGCAGGGCCATGCTCTTTCCAAGGATCCTTCCTTGCTTCTTGCAGCTTCTTGTAACTCAAGGAGTTCCTTGGGTTATAGATGGATGACTCCAATCTTTGCCTCTAACCTCACATGGCCAACCTTTTCCTGTGTGTGGTCTCTGTCTCCTCCTTCTGCTAGTGACAACAAATATTAGATAAAGGGCTCAGCCTACTCCAGTCTGACCTCATCTTAACTACTTAGATATGTAATTCCCAGGCAGAAGACTGAAAGATTAATCTCTGGGAACACTGACCAAATCAAGAGAAAAACTACTGATATTGGTAACTTGGTGAAGCCTCAAACATCCATGTCCTTAGTGTTCTGACTCACACACACAAAGTTTCACAAAACTTCAACAGCTTTTTTATCTTCCTTTTAAATAAATATTTGAGACAGCACTGTCATAAAAGACACAGATTTTTTTTTAAAGGAACTTAAAGTAAACAATATGCAGGAAACAGGGGAAAAATCTATAAGAACAGTTGGAGAGATAAGAGAAGACATTATATCTATAAGATGAGACTTCTTAAAAGTACATTTAGATTGGCCAGCAGATGGTATGGCGGTTAAGGCAGCGGGATCTCACATAGCCAACCGCTCTGTTCGAGTCCTGGGCCCTGGGGCTTGAAAGTAATACCGGGCATATGTGCAAGAGTGCCAATGTCCTGAGAGGAGACTGGAGAAGAGATTGCAGCATGGCCATCTTTCCAGAGGATAATCTTTCTGTCTCCCTCTACCAAGCATGTGTGGCCTACAGCAAAACCATGTAACTAAATAAGGGGGAAAAAAACATACAAAGAAAGACAGGAAGTTAAATTGAAAGAGTTCTTGGAAATGAAATATTTGACAGTCAAAATATATTTTTAATTCAATAGATAATTTGGAAACTAAAATAGAGGAATCCTTTTAGAAAGTAGAAGAGAAAGCAAAGGTATGGAAAATAGAACAAAGGATGTGAAAATTAGCCCAACTAATACAGGAAGTAAAAAATCCAATAAGTAGAAGTTACAGAAGGAGAATACAAAGCAAATAGAGATGAGAAACATTTTAAAAGAAGACAAAACTTCTTCAAATAAAGATCATGTACTTCCAGATTGCAAGGGTTCATGAATGCGCAGAAAAGTAAATTGCACAGAACCCTGTCAAGACACCTCAACCTGAAATTTCACTATAATGGAAATAAAACATTCTTAAACTTCTCATCAAAAACACTGCAATTCAAGTGGCATAGAGGGTAGGGCACTAGATCCTACATGGCCAACTTTGTGGTTGAGTCCTGGACCCAGTGGCTTGAAAAATCACACCAGGTGCATCTGTGTGCATGTCCAAAATCCCTTCCCCCCCCCGGGGGGGATGACACCAAAATCCCTTCTTTTCCATTCTCTTCTCTGGAATGTGGATATGCATGCACATGTATCCAACATGCTTTTTAAGCTGCCAGGTTTGGGACTCAAACCAGAGTCAGTTATGTGCAATCTAGCACCTTAACCACCATGCCATCTACTGACCCACTTGACTTTTTAACTTGCTTATATGTACAATTAAAATAGTTTTTAAAATACAATACACTACAAAATATGCACATTTTACATGTAATTTTTTAAGTATTTTACTTAACTTGATTTATTTATTTATTTTTAATTTTTTTTTTGAGAGGTTTTTTTTTTCTCACAGTTTTAACTAGAGAGGGACAGAGCGAGACAGAGTAGAGGGAAAGTAAGAAAGCAAGCCACTGGGACTCAAACTGTGGCTGGCCATGTGGGAGTCCAACATCCCTACTACCAGGCCACCTGCTGGCCCCTTACATGTAATTTTTTAAAAAAAGAAATTGACAGAGAGCATATGCAACTTGCCAGAGAGAAAGAGAGAGAAACTGAGAAAGCACCCCCAGGAGGGAAGTTCATGCTGCTATCCTTTCTCCATTTTTTTCCTCCTTTTGGGATTTTGGGCAGACATGCAGATGCACCCAGCGCACTTCTCAAACGCCGGGTCTGGGATTCAAACTGTGCAGCCAGCCAGGTGGGATCCACCTGCCTTAGCCACAACGCCATGGGCTGACCCTTACATGTAAAATATTGACTTAAAAATTAGTTTACAGGAGTGGGACCAGCAGTTAGCGTAATGGCTATGTCGCTGGACTCCCACGTAGTCGACCGCGGTTCGTTTCCTGGACCTGGTGCGTGCGTGCCCAAGATCCCGAGAGGAGAATGGAGGAGAAGGGATTGCGGCATGGCCATCCCCCCTGGGGGGTGATTTCTTGCTTTCTGTCTCTCTGTCTCTCTCTGTCTGGCTGGCGAGTGCATGTGCCCTATAGCAAAAACCTCTCCCCCCCAAAAAAATAAAATTAGTTTACAGGAGTCAGAGGAGTCATAAAGGTGTTACAGGTGTGGCTGTGGGCATAATTTGCTATTGATGGAAACAATGAACCACTACAAGTGGTTGTGGTTCTCAAGCGTTCTGGAGGTTTCTGAGGACAAAGTAATAAATAACATTACTCATAATTTTCAAATAAATATGAACTGTTACCTTCTCAGAAAACGGGTTACATTCTTAAAAAGCATTTCAGTCTTAAATATGGCTTTTAAACTGTTCTTAAGGAACAACTCATTTCAGCTAAAGTTCAATGAACCAGGTACAGTTTTTCTCAACCATAATACTTTTCAGTGATTTCTATATGATTGGTTATTTTTGTTCAACTTAATAACAGGCTCTTGGAAGCCTAAAATAAGTAATAAAAATAGTAACCTACACATTACTACACTGCTACTAGGAATCACTGAGCTGGTCTAAGCATTGTCAACATCAGTGGTCTGGCCTGGCTCAATTTTTTTTTTTTTTAATTACTTACTTCCTTTTTTGTTAGAGAGAAATATCCACCCGTCTCAGCTGGTCCGAATAAACCTGGTGTGCCCAAAGAGGTCCCAGGACCACTGTGCCACCACCTGGTCCCTAGTCCTAATTTTAAACTTCTAAAAATGAGCAATTAGGGACCAGCAAATGGCATAATAGTTACGTCGCTGGATTTCCACGTAGTCAAAAGCAGTCTGAGTCCCAGACCCAGTGGTTTAAAACTCACGCTGAATAAATGTGTGTACATGCCCAGAATCCTGAAAGAAGAATGGAAGAGAAAGGATTGTGGCATGGCCATCCCCCTAGGGGATGATTTCTCACTTTCTGTCTCTCTGGCGAGAACACACACCCTCTAACAAAAATCTCTCTCTAAAAAAAGAGCAATTAATGGAAATTTCAGAACTCCAAGGAACTGGGAACTAATTAGATATTCTGCTGTTTCTTTGTCTCCATAGCAGTGCCTCTCAACCTTATCTGCACACCAGAGCGACTACGGGAGCTTCTAAAATTCCTTTCTCCAGGTCACACCTTAGACCAGGCAAATAAGAATCTCTGGAGGGAAGAATCCAAGCACTGGCGTTATGGAAACTCCCCAGATGATTCTAACATGCTGCCAAGGTTGAGAACTATTGCTCTACGAAGACCTATAATATTCAGGTGCTACCACAATGATTTCAGTTCTTTTCTTAAATGATTTCAGCCCTCTGCTTGTGAGGAGTCCAAGCAGAATCTGATCCCCCACCTTTATGAGGGAGATAGTGTCAGAGGATGAAAAATTTTCTTTTCAACCAGACACCAGCTTCAGAGGATATGGATGCTCCACCCCATAGAGCCTCATTGAGGGCAGCAAAGATAAGCAGGGATGCCATCTAACCCGAACTCCATTACCCACTTGAATTTTGCTCCATGAATTCTTCTGTTTTTTAGTTGCATATTAAACAAAAAGTTGGCACATTCAGCAAAATAAGAGGGCCAGCCAGTGGCATGGTGGTTAAGGCAGCTGGATCCCACATGGCCAAAGGCAAAGGTCAAGCCCCAGATCTGGAGGCTTGAAAACACACCAGGCGTACATGCATGTGTGCCCGAAAATCCTGAAAAAAGGGAGAAATGGAGGATAAGGGATTGTGGTGTGACCATCCCTCATGGGGAGTACTTTTTCACTTTCCCTCTCCCTCTGTTTTTCTCCAGCATATGCACCCTTGGGCAAATTAAAAAATACTAACTAGTTTAATTGAGTCATAATTTACATATCATAAAAGTTACCCCTTTGAAGTGTACAAATCAATGTTTTTAGTATATTCACCAAGGTGTGCAGCCATCACAACTGTGTAATTTCAGAACATTTTCATCACCGTGACAGAAACCCCACACCGTTTAACAGTCATTCTCCACCCTTCTTAGAGAACTAGATCTTACGCAACCACTAGCCTAATTTCCGCCCGGTGGATTTGCTTGTTCTGAATATTCTGTGTAAGTGGAAGCATACAATCTGTGGTCCTTTGTGATGGCTTCTTTCACATAGTATGTTTTCTTTTTACTTTTTTTTTTTTTTTTGAGAGGTTTTTGTTATAGGGCGCGTACGCTCGCCAGACAGACAGAGACAGAGAGACCAAAAGCGAGAAATCACCCCCCAGGGGGGATGGCCACGCCACATTCCCTTCTCCTCCATTCTCCTCTCTGGATCTTGGTCACGCACGCACATGCGCCCGGCATTAGTTTTAAGCCACCGGGTCTAGGACACGAACTGCGGTCGACTACATGGGAGTCAGGCGACATAGCCATTATGCTAACTGCTGGTCCCGAGAGAGGTATTTTTCACAGGATCTTGCTGTGTTGAGATTCTCCTGCCCCAGCCGCCCAACCAGTTAGGGTTACAGAAATGCATCACCATGCCCAATGTGTTCAGGTTGGCTGAGGAATTGAACTCAAACTTCCCATGTGGCTTCCAGTCTCCCAAGAAGTGGCATTACCTGTATACCACTGTAGCTGGGCATTATTACAATTTTTAATATTGAGGAGACTTTTTTTTTTTTTTTTTTTTTTTGTTAACTTTGAAACCCGATTTTTTTTTTTTTTTTTTTTTGCTATAGCCACATGTGCTTGCCAGAGAGAGAAAAAGAGAGAGGGTAAATGAAAAATCACCCCCCAGGAGGGATGGCCACATCACCATCCCTTCTCTTCCATTCTCCTCCCGGGATTCTGGGCACACACGAACACATGCCTGGCCTGATTTTCAAGTTGCCAGGTCCAGGACTCGAACTATACGGTTGGTTATGTGGAATTCAGCCACCTTAACTTGAGGTGGAGACAATTTTTAGTAAGATCAAATTGAGAAGATCAGTTTCTGAAAATTCAGTTCTTTCTTTGTGATGATTTTCTATATACACTTGACAGACATAAAAAGACTGCATATGTGGGACATATTTATAAACCACATCTACATGTTTCACATGAATGTGAAGAAATCTGAGGGAGAAAGCCACCAAAGAGCAGATCAAGAACTCATTTTTTTTCTGTCTCCTCAGTTGAAATACTTACCTTTCTAGTTCTGAGTGCTAGAAATAGTGTCGGTGAGAAACAGCACAGTAATTTCAGAGTTTACATTCGGTCACAAAATCTTGGAGTAACTAACAGGAACGCCCAAAACACACTCCAGTCCCAATGATCTGAAGTGGTTCTTAAGGTTTTTTATTTTATGAACATAACATTAGAAAATAAACCATAAAATAAAAATTAAAATCCCACTGGCTATAAAACCAGACCTACAGTTCAAGCTGTAAAGAGATTCCTTTGTGAAAGTCTTTAAATAATGACATGTGCTTCACACATACAAATCTTTACAATTATTCATTATAAACATTAAAATTAATCTTTTATGAAAGTTTCTAAATTTGGTGATCCACACTTGAAAATAGCCACAAAGTAGCCCACATATGCAGAGAGTTTGAGAACCTTTATTGAACTGTGAAACTTATAAATATTTCTGGATTAGTCTCCAACATATTTTGGACCACTATGGTTTAAAAAAAAAATTTTTTTTTTGGAGAGGTTTTTGCTTTAGGGTGCATGCACTTGCCAAGAAGACCGAGACAGAGAGACAGAGAGCGAGAAATCATCCCCCCAGAGAGGATGGCCACGCCTCACTCCCTTCTCTTCCATTCTCTTCTTGCGATCTTGGGCACGCACATACACACACGCGGCTTGAGTTTAAGCCACCGGGTCCGGGACTCAAGCCACAGGCGACTACAT
>NW_006210004.1:666107-680277 GCF_000334495.1 Tupaia belangeri chinensis | reverse complement strand
AACTTTGAAACCCGATTTTTTTTTTTTTTTTTTTTTGCTATAGCCACATGTGCTTGCCAGAGAGAGAAAAAGAGAGAGGGTAAATGAAAAATCACCCCCCAGGAGGGATGGCCACATCACCATCCCTTCTCTTCCATTCTCCTCCCGGGATTCTGGGCACACACGAACACATGCCTGGCCTGATTTTCAAGTTGCCAGGTCCAGGACTCGAACTATACGGTTGGTTATGTGGAATTCAGCCACCTTAACTTGAGGTGGAGACAATTTTTAGTAAGATCAAATTGAGAAGATCAGTTTCTGAAAATTCAGTTCTTTCTTTGTGATGATTTTCTATATACACTTGACAGACATAAAAAGACTGCATATGTGGGACATATTTATAAACCACATCTACATGTTTCACATGAATGTGAAGAAATCTGAGGGAGAAAGCCACCAAAGAGCAGATCAAGAACTCATTTTTTTTCTGTCTCCTCAGTTGAAATACTTACCTTTCTAGTTCTGAGTGCTAGAAATAGTGTCGGTGAGAAACAGCACAGTAATTTCAGAGTTTACATTCGGTCACAAAATCTTGGAGTAACTAACAGGAACGCCCAAAACACACTCCAGTCCCAATGATCTGAAGTGGTTCTTAAGGTTTTTTATTTTATGAACATAACATTAGAAAATAAACCATAAAATAAAAATTAAAATCCCACTGGCTATAAAACCAGACCTACAGTTCAAGCTGTAAAGAGATTCCTTTGTGAAAGTCTTTAAATAATGACATGTGCTTCACACATACAAATCTTTACAATTATTCATTATAAACATTAAAATTAATCTTTTATGAAAGTTTCTAAATTTGGTGATCCACACTTGAAAATAGCCACAAAGTAGCCCACATATGCAGAGAGTTTGAGAACCTTTATTGAACTGTGAAACTTATAAATATTTCTGGATTAGTCTCCAACATATTTTGGACCACTATGGTTTAAAAAAAAAATTTTTTTTTTGGAGAGGTTTTTGCTTTAGGGTGCATGCACTTGCCAAGAAGACCGAGACAGAGAGACAGAGAGCGAGAAATCATCCCCCCAGAGAGGATGGCCACGCCTCACTCCCTTCTCTTCCATTCTCTTCTTGCGATCTTGGGCACGCACATACACACACGCGGCTTGAGTTTAAGCCACCGGGTCCGGGACTCAAGCCACAGTCGACTACATGGGAGTCCAGCGACACAGCCATTATACCAACTGCTGGTCCTGGGTTTAAATTTTTTAATAATTATTTAATTTTATTTATTCATTTATTTATTTTAATTTGACGAGAGAGAAAAAGTGAGAAAGTAAGCCACCAGGTCCAGGACTAGAACCTTGGTTGGCCATGTGGGAGTGTCCAGTGCTTTAACCACCATGCCACCTGCTGGTCCCCCAATTTTTAAATGCTTTTAAAATTTTATAATAAAGATTGGGACCAGTAGGTGATGTGGTGGTTAAAGGTACTGGATTCGCACATGGTCAACCGTGGTTTGAGTCTCAGACCTGGATGGCTTGCATTCTCACTTTCTCTTTCTCTCTCTCTGTCTGGTCAAGATAAAAATAAAAAATAAAATAAAAAATAATAAATGGAATTAAATAAATAAATAATTAAAAATATATTTTGTAATAAAGATTTCCATTTTTGGGGGGCACTGGGTGGCATGATGGTTGGGGTGCTAGACTCCCACATGGCCAACCATGGTTTGAGTCCTGAACCTGATGGCTTGCTTTCTCACTTTCCCTCTCTTTCTCTAGCTCTCTGTCTCTGGATAGCATACATGCCCTATAGCAAATTAAAAACAAAACAACTATGATAAATAAAATTAAGTAAATTATTTTTTAAAATTATTTTGAATTTCTAAAATTTGAATGACTAAAATTTATTTTTCAAGGTTTTTACTAGAGGGCATGTGTGCTCACCAAAGAGAAATAAGAGCGAGAGAGACAGTGAGAATTCACTTCCCCGTAGGTATGGCCATGCCTCAGTTCCTTCTCCAGTCTTTTCTTGGGATTTTGGGCATGCACAGACACATGTGCCTGGTATGATTTTCAAGCTATTGGGTTAACTCTTATAATGGTCAGCCATGTGGGAGTCCAGCACCTTAACCAGTATACCCTCTACTGGCCACTATGACTAAAATGTTTAATGTTGAATCATTTTAAACTTACAGAAAAAGTTCTAGAATAATACAAGGAATTCCCTTATACACTTCCCCAACTTCCCTAATTGTCAATATTTTACCCTAATAATGTTATTTTATATAGTTTTATTTACTTACTTATTTTGATTACCAGAAGATGTCTGCACTTGCCAGAGAAAGAGCTCCAGTGTAGTGTGGAATAGCAGAAAGGATGATGGGACATAAAGGTCCCTTGGATTTAAGATCAAGGGACAAGAGGCGGTGGTGATCTGCCCATGCCTGATAACCCAGGCATCAGATACAGAGATGATTATTAGTATCAAGGGCTCTACCAAACTCCCCAAAGTCTCCTAGAACTTAGATGCAGCTGAGGGAAAAGGGACAGACAGATGGCCACACGATGTGATCAAGATTCAATTTCCACAGCTCCAGCAAGTTGGAGAAAAGGACAATCACACAGGAAGAAGAAAAAGTAATGTATTTTGCATACCTAAACTTGTTCCCTAAGAGTTGCACCCGTTTCACAAGAACGGAATGACCACTGAGCTGAATCATATCATGCCCATGGGATATGAGTGGCTGGGTGAAAGAATGAAGTCATATGGATGAAATTGCAGAAGGATTTAGTCTTTCAGAAGACAGAGGATCCTCTCAGGAAACCATTTATCACTAGGACTTCCTGCATCTTCCTGTCTCAAATGCTCAGCTACCTATGTAATTTTCTCCAGTTAATTCACCCTCCACTTCCAACTTTTCATTTGGAGATTATATATGTTCTCTAAAACCCAGCACATAAGACCCTCTTCAAGACATCCCTGATTGTGAAGCTATGAGCACTCCTTCCCCATCTGTGGGATTCCATCATGTGTGTCCAGAGGATATTCAATGTCTTCTGTGTGAATAAATGTCATGTGTCCTCATAGCACACCACAACTCTTCATGTCTTATTTCACTAACTAGTTTGTATTTTTCATGGGGGTATAGACTGTCATACACTTAATCATGAAAATGTCTTAACAATACCCCACACATCCAAGAGGTGCTCAATGTGTATGTATGGAAGAGTGAATTCCCAGCTTGTCTATCCAACAAAATGAAGTACATAGTATCTTAAATTAGGTTCTCCCAGAAGCAGACTCTGAGCCAAAGTTTCTAGTGAAATTGTTTTATCAAGCAAGTACACCCAAGGGTCAGCATGTGGCATGGTGGTTAAGATACTACATGGGTGACTCCACAGTTCAGTCCCAGACCTGGGGGTTTGAAAAACACTCTGGGCACATTTACATGCATGCCCAGAATCCTGAGAGGAAAATGGAGGAGAAAGGATTGTGGTGTGGCCATTCTTCACTCTGTGGTAGGCAGGTGGGAGGGGACAAGTTCTCACTTTTCCTCTCTCTGTCTCTCTCCAGTGAGGACACATGCCCTATAGCAAAAAACTTTTAAATTTTTTTAAAAAAGAACAAATGTATTCCTGGGCCAGTGCCACAGCCTAGTGATTAAGGGAGCTGGATCCCACATGGTCCACCTCTGAATTCCAGCCCTAGATGCTTGACGCACACTCCAGACATGCGCATGTGTGCCCAAATTCCCTGCAGGATGGAGAAATGGAGAAGGGTTTGCTGCATGATCACACACCACTGGTGGTGGTGGTAGGGGTGGTGCTTTCTCCCTTTCTCTCTCTCTCTTTGAAAAGTACACACGCTCTCTGGCAATTAAAAAAAAAGTGCTGTCAGGGCAGACTAGGAAAGGAGTTGGCCAATCAGGTTAGTAAAGGGGAAGCCATTAACAAGGGTACAGGTTATATTAATTCTTTTAATAGAATTTTTTAAAATACTAATTCTTGACTTAGTCTGATCCTGTGGGGAGATCTGGAGCACGAGTTACATTTCTCAGCTCGTCTAGTCTGAAGGTTGGGAGAGTGGGCTTTCGTATACCCTCATTAGTCAGTGACTGGTCGCCAGCCACCTTGGGGGATGTGAACACCCAGGCAATGGCAACTTTCCACCTGGAGGTGGCTACAAGAGCCCAAGGGCAACCCTTTGCAGAAGGTTGCCAGTGCAGGAGATGCTGAGGGGGTCAATGTACTCACTGCACCTGGTGGCAAACACCATCTCTGAGGACTTCTTTATCCATCTTGAGCAACATGAGCCCATGGATCTTCATTAGTCAGTCTGTCAGTATCTTTTTTAGTCTGTTTTTAAATTTATATCCCACCTCTTTATGTTGGTATCTACAAAACATTTTTTAAAAATGCTTAAAGAAAAATACCAGATAATCCAAAGATCTGTCATCTGAAAGAAGAAGCCATGAAAGTCCTGGATGAGGGCTCAGAGGTGCTTTGGGAAGTAGGAGCTTGAGAAGGTTAAACTGCTATACAGAGGAAATGGACAGAATTTATGTTTGCTTGATTTTTTTTTAAATTCTGATTTTTTTAAATTCCCACAGAGGAAAAAGGAGGGAGAACAGAAACAAGGGACATGCCAGCAGACTTCTGAGAACAAGAATATCTGGTGTTTGTGTTTCAGATTCTCAAGTGGCTCTGCCTCCCTAAACACTTACTGTAGATTGCCACCTACTCAGAACTTGGGATAAATAGAGATGTTTGGGGTATAAAAACTAAGGAATAGATTAAAGACAGGAAAGTGATCATGTTGCAGAATGGAGAAAAGAATTCAGTGGAGGCTCACAGAGTCAAAGGACCATGAGACTGTAACTCCACAGGGACTACACAGCCCTTGGCGTGAGCTCTGGTTTTCCTTCTCCCCAAGGCATGGAATATGAACATTCAGGCCAATCTTATCTAGAGTCTTCTGGTAACTGAACTGTACTAAGGAAGCTAATAGCACGTCAAAATATCTTTATGAGGCACTTTCTTAAAATAATAAACAATCAGGATATGGGAGAAGTTTTGGGAGTCATATGAAAACACAAAATATGGAAGAGAGAAAGGCAAAACGGAGAGCCAATAATCCTGTCCCTGGTCCAATCTTGTCTACATATTATTGTTCACAATAGTGATTTGAAAATGGCAGGGATAGGGTAACTGTCTCTCAGGTGTCTCTGAAAGTCTTAATAATGAAACAGAGTCTGAAAAATGGGCTCATTTAAATCCTTTCTGGGTCATAGCTGTCTGAAAGGCTGTTTGTCTACTTACATTGGCTCAAGTTCAAGATGCCCTATGCACTTGGTAAAATTGGCTAGCTAATGCTTTCCTTTTATGGTGTGTTCTATTTTTCTATTCTACCCTTCTTTTTTAAAGGCTTACCAAACAGGCTTTGGTATTAAGAAAAAGTGGACTGAAAACATTTTTTTTTTTTTAAGATTTTGGCATAGGGCATGTGTGCTTTGCAGAGAGAAAACCAGAAAAAGAGAAAATGGGTATGGCCACACTGTAATCTCTTCTTCTCCATTCTCTCAGGATTTGGGGCATGCATGCACACATGCCCAGCGTGATTTTCAAACCACTGGGTCTGGGACTTGAACTGCAGTTGATCATGTGAGAATCCAGTGCCTTCGCCATGCCATCTGCTGACTCCCAACCTGAAAACTTTTAGAATGGTGCAGAGCAATTCCAACGACTAGAGTGTCACTATATCTATTCCAGGGAAGAAAGGCTTGGGGGTTTTAGGAAACAGCAATTAGTTACTATGATGAGAGATGTAAGGTGTATGAAGGCTGGACAGAACATAGGAGCTAGCGAGAAATTTCTAAGTTGTTTTTCAGTGATGGGAGGTTACTGAAGATGTTTGCATATAGGAGTAACATTAAATATTAAAAGGAAATGATCACTGGTTGCACATCGTAGGCAAAGGAAAGATGGGTGTCTTAGTTATCTTGGGCTGCTCTAACAAACTACCATAGGTTAGGCGGAAAAAGGAGGGAGAACAGAAACAAGGGACATGCCAGCAGACTTCTGAGAACAAGAATATCTGGTGTTTGTGTTTCAGATTCTCAAGTGGCTCTGCCTCCCTAAACACTTACTGTAGATTGCCACCTACTCAGAACTTGGGATAAATAGAGATGTTTGGGGTATAAAAACTAAGGAATAGATTAAAGACAGGAAAGTGATCATGTTGCAGAATGGAGAAAAGAATTCAGTGGAGGCTCACAGAGTCAAAGGACCATGAGACTGTAACTCCACAGGGACTACACAGCCCTTGGCGTGAGCTCTGGTTTTCCTTCTCCCCAAGGCATGGAATATGAACATTCAGGCCAATCTTATCTAGAGTCTTCTGGTAACTGAACTGTACTAAGGAAGCTAATAGCACGTCAAAATATCTTTATGAGGCACTTTCTTAAAATAATAAACAATCAGGATATGGGAGAAGTTTTGGGAGTCATATGAAAACACAAAATATGGAAGAGAGAAAGGCAAAACGGAGAGCCAATAATCCTGTCCCTGGTCCAATCTTGTCTACATATTATTGTTCACAATAGTGATTTGAAAATGGCAGGGATAGGGTAACTGTCTCTCAGGTGTCTCTGAAAGTCTTAATAATGAAACAGAGTCTGAAAAATGGGCTCATTTAAATCCTTTCTGGGTCATAGCTGTCTGAAAGGCTGTTTGTCTACTTACATTGGCTCAAGTTCAAGATGCCCTATGCACTTGGTAAAATTGGCTAGCTAATGCTTTCCTTTTATGGTGTGTTCTATTTTTCTATTCTACCCTTCTTTTTTAAAGGCTTACCAAACAGGCTTTGGTATTAAGAAAAAGTGGACTGAAAACATTTTTTTTTTTTTTAGACTTTTGCCATAGGGCATGTGTGCTTGCCAGAGAGAAACACAGAGAAAGAGAAAGTGAGAAATCACCACTCAAGGGGTATGGCCACACTGTAATCTCTTCTTCTCCATTCTCTCAGGATTTGGGGCATGCATGCACACATGCCCAGCGTGATTTTCAAACCACTGGGTCTGGGACTTGAACTGCAGTTGATCATGTGAGAATCCAGTGCCTTCGCCATGCCATCTGCTGACTCCCAACCTGAAAACTTTTAGAATGGTGCAGAGCAATTCCAACGACTAGAGTGTCACTATATCTATTCCAGGGAAGAAAGGCTTGGGGGTTTTAGGAAACAGCAATTAGTTACTATGATGAGAGATGTAAGGTGTATGAAGGCTGGACAGAACATAGGAGCTAGCGAGAAATTTCTAAGTTGTTTTTCAGTGATGGGAGGTTACTGAAGATGTTTGCATATAGGAGTAACATTAAATATTAAAAGGAAATGATCACTGGTTGCACATCGTAGGCAAAGGAAAGATGGGTGTCTTAGTTATCTTGGGCTGCTCTAACAAACTACCATAGGTTAGGCGACTTCAACAACAGACATTTATTTCCCAACATTGTAGAGGCTGGGAGGTCCCAGGTTAGGGTGCCAGCGTGGTTGGGTTTTGGTGAAGGTCCTCTACCTGCAGAGGGCTGTCCTCTTGATGTATCTTCACGTGGAACTGGGAGTGAGAGAGCACATGCTGGTTTCTCTTATATGGTCAGGAGGATCCCAGCCTCATCCCCTTGTCTAAATCTGACTACCTCCCAAAGGTCCTATCAGAGGGTGGGGTTTTGACATATGAATTTAGGGACAGAAGAACACAAACATGGAGTCTATAATACCAAAGAATCGCTTCTCTTTTTTAAAATTAATTTATTTTATATTCAAGAATTGCTTCTTGAGACTTTTGCAACAGTTCAAGAGGGAAAGATTCTAGCTGTACTGTGCAGTGAGATTCTCACTGACTATCAAAGATGTGAGAAAGATATTAGCAAAATAGGGCCAGCTCCAAGGTGTAGCAGTTAGGTGTTGTGCAAAGGAAGCCAGGTTCCATGGGACTGACTGGGGTTCGCCTCCTGGCCTCATCAGCTTCACACCATGCTACATACGGGTCTTCAGAATCCTGAAAGGATGAAGAATTGGAAGAAAAAGAATTGTAGTGTGCCAGGCCCCAGTAGGGGTGTGTGTGTGTGTTTTCTTTCTGTCTTTCTCTTTCCCATGCACACACACATTTTCTATCATGAATAAAAATGAATCAAAGATATTAGGAAAGTAAAATCAGGCCAACCAATGGCATGGTAGTTAAGGTGGCTGGATTCCAAATGACCAAATGTGCATTTCAAGTCATGAACAAGGCAGCTTGAAAAACATGCTGGACACATGTGCAACCATGTCCAAAATACCAAAAGAAGGAGAGGTGGAGGACAAGGGATTGCAGCATGACCATCTCCCATAGGAAAGGTGCTAATTTATTTGACATTGGTTGCTTTTTTTTTTTTTTAAGGCAATCTAATGGCTTTTCCCTAATAGATTTTCAGCTTCACTAGTATTTGCAATTGTGAACTTCCTTCTGTCATTTAAAATATGTAAAAAATATATATATAACTATTCTTTAGCCACGTGACTCTTCATCGGCTGAGCTGACTTCAGTTGTCTAGAAACCTCGAATTTTCCTGCTTGCCACAGATAGAAATAAACAACTAAAGTGTCCTTTAATTCACCTCTCCCAGAGTGCCAGTGCAAAACATGGTAAATGTATTCATATTTTCAAACCACAATATGGATTTCTGGAGTTCCTCTTACATATATTTAACTACACTTTGTTCTGACAAACACAGGTCCTTCATTTTATTTTATTTCTTGTCCTAGACATCAACCAAGGTGAAGCTAAGAATATAGTCCTAGAGATGGTTTGCTGTGCTTAGCAACTTTTTTGTAAATGGATCTAATTCTGTTCCACAAATCCGTTCAGGAGCTCTGAATGAGCTCTGTCTCTCTCTGGCAAGCACATTTGCCCTATGGAAAAATGTTTAAAAAGAAATAAAGAACAAACGATAGGCCATTAAAGGATAACTTTTATAACAAAAGATTTCAAAAACAGTCTTTCCTAAGGTGGGAAGATTTATTTTCCCTTCTTAAAAAGTTTATCCGTGGGCCAGAAGGTGACATGGTAGTTAGGGTGCGGAATTGTTCATGGCCAGTGATCGGACTCCCAGATTTGGCAGCCTGAAAAATACACCAGGTGCATGTGCATACATGCCCAGAATCCCAAGAGGAGAATGGAAGAGGAGGAACTGAGGCATGGCCATACCCCCCACATCCCAGGGGGAGTGATTTCTCACTTTCCCTCTCTCTGTGTTTCTCTGTCTCTTTCCAGTGAGTGCACCACCCTTTAGCAAAAAAATCTTAAAAAAAAAATAAATAAAAAAAACAAAATCTAAACTTTATTTGTTTATTTATTGAAAGAGAAAGAGAACGAGAACGTTAACAGAATCTCACCACACTGCAAATCCCCCATCCCTAGTCTTCCAGCCAGTCAGGGCCATAGTCACATCCACAGGAGTATGCGGCATATCCAGGTTGCCCTTGGACCTAAACCCGCAAGCCTCCCCATGTGGCTCTAGCACTGCACAGTTCTACCCACTGGGTAGGCCAGGAAATTTATTTTTGAAAATACTGACTGACTGGATCATTGCAGTCTTAGTAAGATCTCTCTTTTTTTTAATATAAATTTTATTACTACTACTAATTATTTTTTATTTCCTATAGATCACATGTGCTCACCAGAGAAAGAGGGAAAGTGAGAAAATAAGCAGCCAGGTCCAGGACTTGAACCGCAGTTTGCCGTGTGGGAATCCAGCACCCCAATCCCCATGCCATCCACTGGCCCCAGGATATCTCATGTTAAAAATCAGTCCCAGTGATGTTTCATGGTGCATTTTACCGCAATCTAGCATGTCTTCAACACAGTTGAGAGGAAAATTGTCACTAGAGTCCTGGTGATATCAAAACACTAAATTTTACTACCATTCATTGCACATAAAATTTTTCTACTTTTCCTGGCTACCCTTAAACAAGACATTGGCTACCCTTAAAAAAAAAAGGGGGGGGGTATGTTTATTTCCCTTAGCAAATGCACATGACCAAACCTTTTTAGGGCTTAAAAAGTTCCACAAAGGAGTTGGTAAGTGAAATGTTGGTTAAGGGCACTGGACTCCCACAAGGCTGACAGCAGTTGGAATCCTGGACCTGGCGACTTGGTTTTTCACTTTCTCTCTCTCTGTGTCCCTTTCTGGTCAAATTAAAATAAGTAAATAAATGAAGTTAAATTTTAAAATAAAAATAAAAGAAGCTTAAAAGAAAAAAGTTCCACAAGAACTTTTCCATATAGGTCCAGTCAACTAAACTGGCTTAGCCATGACTGCGGAACTCTGCCTTTCATTTCCAGCCTCTGCATCCAGGCTCCTTCTCATCCCTGGAATTCCTCGACTTTCTCTGCTAAAATTGTGATCATGCTCCCACATACCTTGTTTGCTCCTATATCAGGATGTTTTGATTTTTCCGTGGAAGTGTAATGTCATTTTTATAACTGGAAGGTTGGAGTCAAATTCTTCTGTCCTAGAAGAATATAAATTCCCTCTGGATTTTAATTATCCTTCATAAGGACTTAGCTCAAATGATAAAAAATGGTAGGAAGCCTAAAGGTATTTCCCAATTGAAGGATTATATGAATAAGTCCATATGCATCAAAAGGACATAGCAAGAAGTTAGAATTGAAGCCTTTGGTGATACAGAGCCGTCCCCATAGGCAAGGTGACAGAAATGCCATGACTCCCAACACCAACTGCCATCCCTTTCTTCAACAAAGCAATTCACTCATTGGAAACCAACCTTTGGCTTTCTTTCAATGGAAACAGATCAGAAAATATTTATTTACAGAAAAAATTTTATAGAGCTAGACTCATGGCCTAAGGGTTAAGGGAGTCAGATCCCACATGGCCATCTTTGCAGTTCAATCTTTGCTTCTGTGGCTTGAAAACATACCAGGCATGTGTGCATGCCCTAAACCCTAAAGGATGGAGAGATAGAGGGAAAGGGATTGTGGAGTGATCATGTCCCATTGAAAGGTGCTTTCTCACTAATTGTCTCTGTCTGTCTGGTGGGCTCATGCACCCTTTAACAGTTTAAAAAAAAAAAAAAAAAGACGGGCCAGCAGGTGGTGTGGTGGTTAGGGTGCTGGACTCTCACATGGCCACCTGCAGTTTGAGTTCTGGACCTGGCGGCCTGCTTTCTCACCTTCCCACTCTCTCTCTTACTCTTTGTCTCTCTCTTGTGAATTAAAATAACAATAACAATAAATAAAAATAAAATATTCTTTAAAAAAATAAAGAAACGATTTTATAACAAGTTTGCTGGGACAGATATATTTCACCATTAAATTCCACAGCAATGGGTAGACTTTTTAAGGTTGAACTTCCTTAATACTAGTGTTTCATTTGTCTAGGGGTTAATTATATGCCATCTAATATTGGTATTGAAATATATTTATGGAATCTTTCCAACTCCAAATGAATTGAACTTGATTATTACCAGAAAGGGAAGAAGGAAAAGTCTTCAGTGGAAGGTGATGGAATTTCATTCTATCTTATTTATGAACTCATAATTTTACCTGTTACTGTTTTATAAATGCTGACAGAAGACTCAAAACTCCTGGGGCAGGGGCAAAAGACTTTCTCGCCCATGGCACAGCAGGTAACATAAGCTCCATGCTTGTGTTGGTTTCCTTTGACCTGCAAACCACATACAGTTAAAGAGAAAGACTGAAGTTGGAAATCTTGCCACTTTGTTATAAACTATAAGCTAACTTGTTCTTTGTACTGAAGGAGACATTACTTCACCCCTCAAGCTTGCCTGATGCAAATATAACCCTGAGAAACAGCCCAGGTAGTAGGTGGTCAGGGCCTTGCACTCCTGGCATACCTAATAAGATGCAAGACTCATGGAGGAGTATTTCTCTCCACAATCATTTTGAGTCCCCATTATTTAGAATGAAACACTAAGACTCAGAGAAGTTAGTAGGAGACATTATATTTATGCAAACAGTAGTATCAGAACATGGGTTTTATCATTCTTAACTGGTACTATTGGATTGTTGGAAACATCATATATTTTTTCAAATTTTTTATGCAAAAAAAAAACACAAAAAATGCATCATGACTTTTCTGACAACCCAATATTTCCAAGATACTAGTAGTGCCCAGTACATAAAATATCTTATTAATAATTTTTTTAAAGAAAAACTAAATCTTTTCTTAAGAATAATTTAATTTTATTTATTATTATTTTTAATTTTACCAAAGAGAGACAGACAGAGAAGGGGGAGGGGAAATGAGAAAGCAAGCCACCAGGGCTGGGACTCAAACCACAGTCAACCCTGCAGGAGACCAGAACCTTAACCACCATACCACCTGCCAGCCCCTATTAATAATTTTTAAATTTTGGAACCAGCAGTTGGTATAATGGCCATGTTGCTGGACTCCCATGTAGTCGACCTTGGTTTGAGTCCCAGACCCGGTGGCTTGAACACACGCTGGGCGCATGTGCATGCATGCCTAAGATCTCAAGAGGGGAATGGAGAAGGGATTATGGTGTGGCCATCCCCCTGGGGGGTGATTTCTCGCCTTCTGTCTCTCTATCTCTGTCTTTCTGGTGCACACACACACCCTATAGCGAAAACCTCTCAAAAAATATATTTTTAAAATTTTGATCATGAGCTTAAATGGTAAATACTTGGATATAAATGAAATTTATGAAATATAATAAATAATAGCTACATTATTAACATTTAATAAGGCATCATAAAATATAATGTCTAATAAAATATTATCACATCTATTTTATTGAATAGTATATTTTACTTTAGTTTTTAAATTCCTTTTAGAATTATTTAATTTTATACATTCATTCATTTATTTTAATTTGACCAGAGAGAGACACAGAGTGAGAGAGAGAACGAGAGAGAAGGAAAGTGAGAAAGCAAGCCACCAAGTCCAGGACTCGAACCATGGTTGGCCATGTGGGAGTGTCCAGCGCCTTAACCACCACACCACCTGCTGGTCCCTGAATATTTTAAGTATTGCTAAATAAAATATTATAACTAAAATTTACATACTTGTAAATATAACTTTCCTATGTTTTGCTTTTTAAATTTGGCTACTGGAAAATTTTAAATTACATATATTATAGTCTCACATATATGTTTATATCAAGTAACACTGAAATAGACCATAATTGTTTTATATCATTCTCCTCGTTAAGTCCCTTGTCATTAACCTACTTCTTGCTTTTTTATGAGGTATAACATATATATAGTACATATACTGCACTTACATTTAGCACACAACTTGCTGAGCTGTTACCAATGCATATGCTCCAATACTCACCACCCAGATCAAGAGGTAGAACACTTCCATCTTGCAGAAAGTGCTCAGCCCTTTCCTAGTCAGCACTCACTGACAGCCTCCCTTCGTGGTAGCCACTGTTTTAACTTCTATCTGCGAATTTTTCCTTGATTAGCCAGCAGTCTACTGCTTAAGAGAGTCAGTCCCAGGGTTTGAGTCCAGACTTGGAGGCTTGAAAAGTACTCTGGGTGTGTTTTTGTAAGTGCCTCAAACTCTAACAAAATAGAAAAATGGAGGAAAAGAAATTGTCGCACCATCACTCTCCACTGGGGGGTGTTTTCTCCCCTTCTCTCTCTCACTCTCTCTGGCAAGTGTATGTGCTTCCGGGAAAAGAAAGAAGTTTTTCCTATCCTAGAATTTCACATAAATGCAATCATACAATGTATACTCTTTTGTGTCAGGCCTATCATGCTCAGCAGGATGTTTCTGAGATTCGTCCTCACTGCTGAATGCATTAGCAATTTGTTTTTTATTGCTTTGTAGAACTCCACTGTATGGCTGTACCACCGCTATCTATTAATATTTTCCAGTTGGTGAACATTGGATTGTTTCCAGTTTGGGCTATTAAGAATAAAGCCGCTATGAACATTCGTTGTGTGTGTCCACACACACACACACACACACACACACACACACACACACATACATATATATCCCTCTGTGGTCTCTTTGGTAAGCTTCTCCCATCCATACTCCCACCCACACCCCAGTACCATGCAATTTGCCCTTCTTTTCTTTTCTTTTTTTTTTTTTTTTGAGAGGTTTTTGGTATAGGGTGGTCGACA
>NW_006210004.1:658323-665957 GCF_000334495.1 Tupaia belangeri chinensis | reverse complement strand
GGGATGTGACCGGCGGTGGACTGCGGGGGAATCCAGCAACATAGCCATTATGCTAACTGCTGGTCCCCTCAATTTTCCCTTTTTTTTTTTTTTTTCTGGAGAGGTTTTTGCTATAGGGCACGTGTGCTCGCCAGACAGACAGAGAGAGACAGAGAGACAGAAAGCGAGAAATCACCCCCCAAGGGGGATGGCCACGCCGCAATCCCTTTTCCTCCATTCTCCTCTCAGGATCTTGGGCACGCACGCACACGCACCCAGCGTGAGTTTAAGCCACCGGGTCCGGGACTCGAACTGTGGTCAACTACATGGGAGTCCAGCAACATAGCCATTACGCTAACTGCTGGTCCCCAATTTGCCCTTCTTGATGGGTGTGGTCTTAGACCAGCAGTATCATGATTTGTCTCCCAAATAAAGTCTGGTGTTTAGAACAAAAATCCACTCAAAGTTTCCACTACTATCAGGAATAATGAACAAACAGGTCAGGAAGTCAGTCTCCTGAACTTAAATGATCTATTTCAGTCTTGTTGCCAGTTAAAAATAGACTGTGCTCCCAGATACATTTTAGTGACTGATTATGAAAGAATGGAAATGTTTCCTACACCATATTCTTTCCTAAATTCTTGCCTGTTTCCTCCATCTCTTACCCTTTTCTTTTGTTTAACAGCAATTCAGAAAAAGGCAAGTTCTATTTAAAGATATACACATTTAAGGAAATGCAATGTCTTATACAAAGACGGCTAATTACTATTATGGTAATTAATTCAAATTTTTTTTTCCTAACTTTACTTTCCTTTATGGTTCTCTATTAGGAAGATGACAGAAGTCAGATGTCCTGGGTCAGAGTCACGGATGTGAAGTCATGAGCCAGGCTGGGGATTTGATCTTCCACACAGGGTGGTAAAAGGGCATTTAAAGACCTCACACATGCCAAGGCATAAGCCTGCCTGAGGCCAGTTCTCACTGAACCCATGCCTTCTTTCTGTACGAACCATTTGTGTTTGCTGTTTTCTTCGTGTTTCTGAAAACCTGGGTATTGTCAGACATCTGTCTGCCAAAGTGCCTAAGCTTTGTGGCCAGGAACCCCGGGGTGCTGCAGCAAACTCATTAATAGCAGGAAATTTTAAATCTTAAAAGGAAACAGTGATTCTTGCCATTTGTCAGACATGGAGTGGCTCCAAGGAGTCCAGGGTTTCAACATGAGATTGTGGTGCATTTCTTTCACTGATGTCATGTCCTAGCAAGGCTGTGTTTTCTGTGGTTGCTGTGATAAAAAAAAAAACAAGTACTGCCTGAGAATCCATGGACAACAGGATAAGCATGATGTTATCCAGTCTCATTCCAAGGTTCGAGAAATTGGGCAGTGACCAACAGGCATAGACATCCCATTTGCAAGTGAGTGTGGTTGCTTAAGCATGAAATAAATTTTTAAAAATTCTTTGTAATTGACAGGAGACACATATGCTCACCAGAGGAAGATAAAAAGACGGGGCGGTGGGGGAGAAAGCACCCTCCAGTGGGGTGTGGTCACTGCTGTCCTTTCTCTATTGCTCATCCTACCGGGATTTGAGGCATGCTCACACATGCATTAATGCGTTTTTCAAGCTGCCGGGTCGCAGATTTGAATTCTGGGATCCGGCTCCCTTTAACCACTAGGCTATCAGGTCAGCTCCAAGAATGACATTTTTTCCCCCAATTTATGTGTATCGTTTCTTCATATGGTTATATGAAGACATAAGTACTCATCAAGTTGTTTGGATCTTACTATTCAGTGGTATTTCTTAGGTATATTTTTGGTCTAGGAGTACTTTGAAAAAATGACCAAGACACTAAGAGTGATTTGAACTAGAAAGTATAGGGACTATCTGCTGTCACAGTGTTTAACCTAAGACAGACAACAGCGTTCAAAGATACCAATTTTGGAGACGGTATATAATAACAAAGGTTAAATAAAAAGTGTCAAAACTATACCTTGTAAACATGCTATTCACCAAGAAACCACTTCTTTAGTTAATTCCTTATTCTCAAAATTTAATTTAAATATAACCTCATGGGACCAGCAGATGGCATAATGGTTACGTTCCTGGACTCCCACATAGTGGACCGTGGTTCGAGTCCCGGACCTGGTGGCTTAAAACTCACAGCAAATGCATGTGTGTGCCTGCCCAAAATCCTGAGAGGAGAGTGGAGGAGAAGGGATTGTGGTGGCCATCCCCCCTGGAAGGTGATTTCTCACTTTCTGTCTCTGTCTCTGGCGAGTGCAAAAATCCATCCATCCATCAATCAATCAATCCTCTCAGAAACCTTTCCTAATCTACAACACTAACCCCATATTCAGTGCCACCTGGGTAAGAAGCCTCTCATCTAGGCTTTCAAAAACACTGTTTATACCCTCATCGCATCCTGTAAAGGTTGATTTTCTTGTTTCTATTTGAGCTTATTATGGAGAAAGACCATGCCAAATGAACTTTGTATCCATGAAACTTGGCACAGTGTCTAGCTCATTACAGGTGTTCCAATGCTACTTGTTAATGAATTAAAAAAAAAAAAACACAGAGAGGATATGTAAGTAATAGTAACCACTGTATACTAAGAATTTTATAGGTGCTGCCCGTTACTCTTATTAGTGTTATAACCTAAAGATGATTCTGTTATAACTTAAAGACCATGTAGTATTTTCCTCGAGTTATGTGCACTCAGACAGGTGAATGGAGATAACAAAGGCTGAAAAGCAGCAGTCAGTTTTGGTCATAGGGACAGGACACCTGAATCTAAAATCTAGAACTTCTGTATTTATTTTTCTACACTCTATGGTGCCCTGGTCACCAGCAATTAGAGTGTAAATTTCTGATAGATAGGATCCTGTTTTTATATTCTAAAACATTTAGACATTCAAGGAATAGTTACCACAATGTGTTGGTCAGGGTTCTTTAGAGAGATGGCCAATAGATAGATAAGTAGATATGAAGATATATATTACAGAATTAGCTCACATGGTTAAGGAGGCTAAGAAGACCTCTAATTTGTCATCTGTGACCAGGAGAACCAGGAAAGCTGGTAGTATAGTTCAGTTCTAGTTCAAAGGCCCAAGAATTGGGGGGCTGAAAATGTAAGTCCCAGTTGGGGGGCTGAAAATGTAAGTCTCAGTCAAAATCCGAAAGTTCAAGGACTAGGAGCACCAATACCACCATTCGAAGATGAGTATCTAGGGCCAACCTGCTGTGGTGGCTAAGGCGGCTGGATCCCACATGGCTGACTGTGCAGTTTGAGTCCCAGACCTAGTGGCTTGAAAAATACTTTGAGCATGTGTAATACATGCCCGACATCCTGAAAGGAGGGAAAAATGGAGAAAGGATTACAGTGTGAATATACTCCATGGGGAGTGGGGGATACTTTCTTTTCTTTCTCTTTCTGTTTCTTTCCAACGAATGCATATACCCTCTGGCAAAATTTTAAAAAATAATAAAAAAGATGGGTATCTAAGCCCAGGCAGAGAGTGAATTTGCCCTTCCTCCACCTTTTGTCCTATCCAGGCCTCAATGGAATGGGTGATGATCACCCATATTGGGGCAGGCCATCCACTTTACTCAGGTCATCAGTACAAATGGTAATCTCTTCTAGAAATGCTCTTACAAGCACACCTAGAAATAATACTCTATCTTAGTCTAGTCAAATTGACACACAAAATTAGCCACCCCATATGGTTTAATTAATGAGGCTTGGTCTCAGGGAAACTACAACCAATTAAAGATGGGAGAAACTTTACAACACAATAGAAAATGTAGAAATATTGAGGGAAAAAAAAACTTTCAGAACACAGAAAATAGGTAGTTTTTTTTTTGTCATTTTAAGAGTTTATTATTGATGTGCAAATGAGCTGAACAGACAACTCTCTAAGGAAGATATGCAAACAGCTTTTTAGCTGTTTATATGCTTTTTAGCATATAAAAAAATGCTCCACATCCCTTATCATAAGGGAGATGCATATCAAAACCACAATGAGATACCATCTAATCTGTCAGAATAGCTAAGATTAAAAAGATAAACAATGATAAGTGCTGGCAAAGCTGTGAAGAACAGAGAACTCTCCTACATTGTTGGTGGCAATGTAAACTAGTCCAGTCACAATGAAGAATACTGAGGTTCCTCAAAGACCTACAAAAAGGACTACCATACAATCCAGACCTACCAAGAACTACCATACCTTTCCACTCCTATGTATCTACCCAAAGGATACGAAAATGCTTAGTTGGAAAAGTGCTTGCACATCCTTGTTTACTGCAGCATTATTCATGACTGCTAAGACATAGAACCCAAATATTCATGAACAGATGAGTGGACTGAAAAAATGTGGCACATATACATTACGGAATACTATTAGTCATAAAAAAAAACCCCTGGCATTAGATAGAAAGTGAATGAATATGTAAAATTTACTAATGAGTGAAGCAAGCCAGACAATGAAAGTGAGACATTGTATGTCCTCACTTAATACCAAATGTTTGTACTCTATAGTGGCAACTGAAAGATTGGAGGACATAGAAGCGTGGAGAATAGAGATGGATATTGGAGACGAAGTGGGAGAAGGGTGGAAGGTGAGAGAAGGTGAGAGGAAGGGAATCAAGGAGAAAAATAGAGGCAAGACATTGCCTCTATTCCCTCCATCCAGAGGATTGTCACTTGATAGTATATATGATAATATCTTTAACTAGACTGGTGTGCAGTGTATTTATGCTGGAAAAATTAATTTTACAAGCTGTTGTGATATACAGTGATTGAATATATAAAATTAAAAATTAAAGAGAGAGAAAAGCTTGATAAACTCTGATGGTATCTTAAGACTGGCTGCTGTCTGTCCTTGTCCAGCCCCTTTTAAAACCTTAATAATCACCTTTACTGTGGACAAGACTCTTAGTCTTAGTTTCTAATCCTTGATATATCACTGTGCTTTTTAGCTGGAATTCAATATTACTGTTCTGCTATTTGTTTTTATGATTGTCTTTTATTTAACTAATGCTGGATTTTTTTTATTAATAGTTAGTAATATAAAATTTTCTTTTATACTTACTTTCAGTAAAACCTTAAGTAAAAATTAAGTAAATGATTAAAAAGAGATTACCACCATCATTATTATTATTACTATTATTTTTTAGAGATTTTTTTGCTATAGAGTTCTTGCACCCACCAGAGAGACAGAGAGACAAAGAGACAGAAAGTGACACAGGGACAGAAAGTGAGAAATCACCCACCCCTCCCCCCTCTGGGATGGGAGGGCCATGACGCAATCTCTTCTCTTCCATTCTTCTCTCAGGACTTTGAGCATGCAGGCACACATGCCTGGCATGAGTTGTAAGCCGCCAGCCTGGGACTCAAACCATGGTTGACTACATGGGAATTCAGCAACGTAACCATTATGCCATCTGGGGGTTCCACTATTATTATTTAATTATTGTGTCTACTTCTTTTTTCTTCTTTAAGGAAAGAATTTCATTGTGTTACAATATTTCTGCCTGAGCCTACCATGTAGCTGGGAGTAGAGGCATGTTCCACCATGCCCTCTCTTTAGGGTGGGTGGGAATTGAACCTGAGCTCCCATATGGTGGTCTCAGAGTGTGGAGTAGCAGTGTCCTGCCAGCATGTCCCACTATGGCTAGGCCAGAATATTCTGTCAATTTTCATTGAGTTCATTCACTCATTCAACTTAAATTGAGCACCCATTATTTATTTCTTTTTGTATAATTATTTTATTTAACTTTATTTAATATTATTATTTTCCAGTTCGGTCAGAGAGAGACAGAGAGAGAGGTGAAGTAAGAAAGCAAGCCACCAGATCCAAGACTCGAACTCTGGTTGCCATGTGGAAGTCTAGCACCTTTAACCACCATGCCACCTAACGGCCCCTAGTACCATTACTTACTAGGCACCATCCTAGGGAAACATAGTGTTCCGGGAGCTTTCTGTCAATCAGAAGAGACAGATGTTATACAGGTAATCATAGGATTATGATTGGGAATAATTGCCAGGATGATAAACACAGTGTGTATTTAGAGTGTATTATAGACCACTGTATTCCCACCAGACTGGTTAAAACTAAAAACCATGACCACGCTATAACTGTAACTTTCAAGAACTGCTGGTGGCGAGACCAGCGGTTGGTGTAATGGTTATGTTGCTGGACTCCCATGTAGTCAACCGCAGTTCAAGTCTCGGACCCGGTGGCTTAAACTCAAGCCGGGTGCATGTGCATGTGTGCCCAAGGTCCCAAGAGGAGAATGGAGGAGAAGGGATTGCTGCGTGGCCATCCCCCTGAGGGGTGATTTCTCGCTTTCTGTCTCTCTCTCTCTCTGTCTTTCTGGAGAGCGCATGTGCCCTATAGCAAAGATCTCTCCAAAAAAAAGCAAAAAAGAGAAAAAAAAGAACTGCTGGTGGCAATTGAATATGGTTAGCCACTTTGATACAAACGGTTTGGCAGTTTCCTCTGAGGATACATTATATATATATATATACACACACACTTTAAAAAAAGAATTTTTTTAAAAATTTATTATTTTAAATTTGATCAAAGAGAAACATAGTAAGAGAGAGAGAAAGTGAGAAAGCAAGCCGCCAGGTCTGGGACTCAATCCACCATGGGCCATGTGGGAGTCCAGTACCCTTAACCACCATGCCACCTGCCAGTTCTGATATATACATACTTAAAAACGAATTCTAGTAATTCCAGTATTTACCCAAGAGATATAAAAACGTATGTCCACACAAAGACTGTACACTAACTACCGTTACAACAGTTTTATTCAGAATTAACAAAAGCGGGAAACAAGTCAACTGTTTACCAAAATGTGAGTGGGTCAACACATCCTGGTGCTTTCATAGAATGGAATACTATTCCTCAGAAAAAAAAAAAAAAAAAAGAATGAAACACTGACAGCACAGGATGAACCTCAAAACATTGTTAGGGGGCCAGCAGGTGGCGTGGCAGTTAAGGGCACTGAACTTCCACAGGGCTCACAGCAGTTCGAGGCCTAGATCTAGTGGTTTGCATTCGCACTTTCCCTTTCTCTCACTGGCCAAAAATAAATAAATAAATAAATAAATAAAGTTAAATAAATAAATAAATAAATAATTCTTTTTAAAAATTATGCTAGGAAAAAGAAGCCAGATTCAAAAAAAATACAGACTATATAAAGTTCAGCTCAGGACCAGAGAAAACTACGCTAAGATAGAAATCAAGCTAGAATTGCCTGGGAGGAGAAGGCCAATGACGAGGTGTCTGGGAATTTCCTGGGGTGATGGACACGTGCGAAGCCGTCTCTGGGGAGTTACAGGGTGCAGACATTTGCTAGAAGTCATGGTGTGTACACTCGAAATCTGAGTATGTGACTCTAAATAAACTAAGCATGTTTTAAAAACACTACTATACCGTGACTGTACGGAGGCTGAAGTCAGGTCACGATGCCTCGGGCAAGGAGGAATATTGAAGTGAATCCCGGTTTAAAGATACGGCAGTGGGGGGAGGCAGAGGGGAATTCCGAGCACCAGAAACTTTCCCAAGTGTCGATTCGAGCGGAGGGAAACGTGGACGCGCCCAGACTTCACAGCGTGAGGCCCGGTGCTGCCGGAGAACGGCCCGCCTCCCG